>NC_051181.1:75533377-75833377 GCF_013339695.2 Rhipicephalus sanguineus
TAGCACGAAAGTGAAACGTGTATTCACTGACGTAGTTGATCGTTTGTTGTGCATTCTTTTGCCCCAAGCGCGAAGGAATGAATGATACAGCAACAAATTGTAATGTCACGCGAAGAACGGCAAGCAGCTCGAAACTTGCAACGCGCTGCTCAAGCAAAAAGGACGCACGGAACGAACATACACAGGATGAGAGCGAACTGTCACATTTGTAATATTTCTGCGTGAGCACCGCGCTCCTTTCGCAAAAGCGGCCGCTGCAGTGGGCCAAGTGACGTTCGTGCTCTCAACGCAAGACGTACGAACCACCGCGATCACGAGATAAGCGCACGCACGAGCTCGTCGCGACGGCGGCGACTTTTAAAGCGCGCTCTTCGAGCCCTTCGCGCCATCTCGCTACTCATGACGAAAGCAGGCTGTAACACGGATCTCTGAGTATCGCCACCGGCAAATGGTGTATATAAATAGCTCGCCGTTAGCATTGCGAAGAGCGTACCCTCCGTGGCCGAATCGTTTCGCGCTGCGGAGTGAGGGGTCGTGAGTTCGATTCCCAGTGACGGAACTTTCTGTTCTGGTTTTTTCTTTGCCCTCTGTTCGTCTGTATATTTTACAACGTCATGTCCGTGACGGAAATACGTCAGTGGAGCCGTGTGGACCGTGAAGATGAAAGATTCGATTATGGAGATGATCCACAAGAAAAATTTCCACCGTGGTTAATCAGCATAGCGAAGAGAGAAAGCGATGTCAGCGGCGATCTCTCCCGCCTAAACCGCTGCTGTGCTTAAACGGCCAACGGATCCAATACTGCGATATATTTCTGCCTCGAAATTTGCGAAATGCTACTGGGCAATTTCCGATAAATAAAGTCATGACGTGACTCTTCCGACTTCCATAAAGAATATAATGGAATGAGGCCTTTTACGGGGAATATTTGCCGGTCTTAAGGATACTGTACTTGCGGTGTCTGATGCGGCGCAAAGTATGGTCTACTAACTGCTAGAGTTGCGACCCAGGGAGCCGCAACTCTAGCGGGCCAGTCCGCCAGCCTGATCTGTATATGCAAGTTCCTTGCTCCTTTTTTTTTATTGTCACTTTGAACTTGTTCTACAAAAACTTCAAAGAACATTTCTGATCCCATAGCCTGACTCGCTATTGACGAGGCCAGTGGTTAGACGTACCCGCATAATTACGCAAACGGTACCACCAGTGACAAAAGAAAGAGCACTAAATACACTACTAGAATATACCTGCCACGTGTATAGAGAGAGAAGTAAAAGCAGACCGATTGATTATACATCAAACTATACCACTATCCATGAAGGAAAGAAGATGGCTTTTAAGGGCTCGTTTTTCTTGTTAGACACAATATTAATGAGAACTAACAGACAATACTGCCAAGACAAGCATAGTAGATGTTATTTCTAATAATTGGAATATAGATGTGAAGAAAGTAAAGTGGACGAAATGATAACTTGCCGCCGGCAGGGCCCGAACCAGCGACCTTCGAATAACGCGTTCCATGCTCTACCACTCAGCTACGGCGGCGGTCATCCTCCCGTCCACTTTATAGGGTATGATGTGCATTTAAACCTAGCATTGTGAGTCAGCGCTGATCGCAGCTATGGCGGCGGGTGTGGAACACTATTTTTCTGCCTGTTGGCGTCACGTAACACGCGATCTTGTACGAGCTGGCTGCTGACCAATAATCGCTCGCATACTACCTGAAGGCATCACGTCTGCCCGATGCACACACATACACTATAAAGTGGACGGGAGGATGACCGCCGCCGTAGCTCAGTGGTAGAGCATCGGACGCGTTATTCGAAGGTCGCAGGTTCGGTCGCTGCCGGCGGCAAGTTATCTTTTCGAACACTTTACTTTGTTCGCATTTATATTCCAATTATTACAAATAACATCTCCGTTACTTTCTTTGGCATTATTGTCTGTTAGTTGTCAATAATACCACTATCCACTAACATAAAACGCTTCGTGGCCGCAGAAAGGTTGCGCGTTGCGTTACATCCGTCGGTGTACTACTCGAAATAAGGGCGCCATAACATTCTCTTAGTCTTCGACCATAGGCATTTTGGGATAACTGGTAAATTAGTATATCAATTGTTTATCGCAGCTCTTGTGCAGAGCGCCGGTAACGTAAAGGAGATTGGTGGTAGAGGGTCAACATGTTTTACTGTTCTGTGTGTTATGTTTGCAATGCCTAATACGTCAAGTGAATCCAGCGGAAGTACACGCATGCGTTCGAACAGCGGCTTACTGGTATCCGTTCTATTTCAAGGAGTAGTAATTCTCTTTCGTAAGTAGCTAAGGGACTTCAAACAACTTGGTAGACACTTGAGCTTCGCCTTCAAGAGTAGAACGCGATAGCGTAATCGGTTCCCGTGCGCACGCCTTCTGAATTGCTAGCCTGGCTTCGGTTCTCGGTGCATGCCTCAACCGTGCCGTAAGGAAACGAACTACTGTGCGCGTAACATTGGCCGTTTCAAACTATCCTAGAATGTCTACTGCAAGTACAGTTGTTAAGTGCCCGCTACGCCATATTCTTCCTTTTGCAAATCAGCGAAGGGCCCACTACGCGTCCACAAGACAACACGCGAACATACGCAGCTGCTCATTTTGCTGATGCTTTTGCAGCTGTTGATGATTAAATATGCCTCCGCGCTTGCTAATTGGTGGGCCTTTAAAACACCCACTCCTTGCGCAATTCACATGTTTGGACGCCCGGCACGATTCTACGCTTCTGCCACGCAATATTACATCTGTTAAAGGGGCCCAGCAACACTTCTTCAGCATGGTCAGAAAACGCTGCTAGTCGAGGCTCCTGAGAACACGTGAGCCAAAAAATTATAGCGCAGAACGCGGCCTGGGATTTACAATTTAGTCAGCTAAAAATCGTTTCGTCTTTTCTCGACAAATGATGTTATTGACTCAAAGTCACTGCGTCACTGACACAAGTTCCACGGCATTGGCTGATTTGGACATGGCGGGCGCGGTAGTTACTGCGGCCGCCGCGGGAGACAGTCACTTGCCCGCGCACGCACGCGATCGCACTGAAACTACGCCGAGAGTTCGAAGGAAAAAAAATTCCTCAAGGTCACGAGGCGCGCGTCACGTACCTTCTTCCCCCGTGCCACCCCTCCCTGCTTAGCTTCCAGCGCTTCGTCAGGACGAGCGAAGAGAAATACCAATTACAGCGCGGGAGAAATCTTTGTAACTCCGTTCGTACTGGACGGATTCTAAAAATATTTGCGGTGGTCGATTCGCGAAAAAATAGTCGCTTTTAGTGAAGCCATTCGATGGCTACTTGGAAATGCGGTGCAGGGCCTCTTTAAGGAGGCTGCTTCCACTACATGACATACATATAGTTTTTTTTTTCGCTTAGCAGTTTCAAACAATATCTTTGCTATGCGGTAGAACACCTGCTTGCAACGCAGGCGGCGTGGGTTCGATTCTCAATCAAACCGAATGTTTTTATTATTTATTTTGCTTGCATCTTTTTAGATTTTTCGGTCAGGGACAAGGTGCTGACTTTCGCTCACAACCAACGACGCCGACACTGACGCCGACACCGGAGTTTCTCCAAAACGAGCTCTTAACGCTCTCGCGTTACTATGTCTAATATGTGCTGCCCCACGATGCTATGATGTAGCTCAGATGGCTACTACGCACAAATGCCAAATATAGGGCACGCCAGGTGGCTGCGCTGAAACACTCTCGGGCTTTTAGTAACATGTGGCAGCAATACGCTAACATCGCGCATGTCTTACCGATATGAGGTTTCCAGTCATACCGGAATGAAACATGGCATCTAGATATTTAAACGTAGAAACTCACTGCAACATTGCGGACTCTAAATGTAAATTAAACCTACCAAAAACTGGGCTGCACCATCCTGGAGTGAAAAACCATATATTTAGTTTTGTCTGTATTAATATTCACGCTGTTTCATTTCAACCACGAATTAACTCGGTGTAGCTCCTCGTTGATTCCATCTTCGTTCTGATTTAGGCTGTCTCAAAAGAATTAGTGTCGTATCGCCCACATACATTAAAGCTTCCGAATATAAAACATTCAGGGAAATGGTTTAACATAGAGTGAAAAAAGAATGGGTCAAATATCTGAGCCTTGATGTACTTCTGAGACTACTCACTCATTATAGGACACAGCACCATCCATCGCTGCTCGTTGCTGTCGGTCGGAAAGGTGCATTTAAGAAGCTGATCAATTCTTCCTCTAAAACCATAGTCGTGAAGCTCAGTTAATATTATCTCGTGGTTAACGGAATCGAAGGCCTTCCCGATGTCTGGGAAAACTACGACGGTTGGCTCGCTGTTGTTCATGCCTTTATTAAATTGTTAGGTCAATACCACAACCGCAGAAGATGTGCACCTGTGCGACCTGGAACCATGCTGGTTTTCGGTTGCATTGTTATATATTATATTATAAATAATATAATTATACTATATTTGAAAGCGAACGATGTAATTTGCACAGACAGTACCCTTTCAAATATTGTGTTAATCACACTTTACACGGATATTGGCCTCTAACTCGAGGCACTTGAACGGTATACAAGGATGACTTTGCCCAACTTAACCTCATTAGGGTACACACCACACTCCTGCCACTGACAAGACATATGCAACAGGTGAACTGCCGAAATGTCAATACTATTATTTTATCAATTTAACTGTATTAGTATCAAGCCAGGCCACTTCACTACAATCTAGATTTTTTCCAACTGATAAGAGGTGTGTCAGTTCTATTTCGAATATGCCGAAGCTATCGGAGACTAGTCTAGAACGGCGCGTGTGACCCGAAGTGTCAGGAAACTGGGCAGCCAAAGACCACCCGACGTCTACAAAATAGTTGTTAACCGTGTCGTGAGTTATGACGTCAGGCAACACGCGTATATTGGAACCTAAGCTAACTGCAACTTTAACAATCGCCCAAACTCTTTTGGTGTTGCCTGCAGCATCTTCGAAGAGCTTAGTGCTTCTTTTAATAGCTGGGCTGTTTAATTAAGACCGCCTTCGGTCCGTGACGCGTGAACAGAAATCACGATCATCATGAACCTGCACGCGCATTCTTCATCCTTTTCTTCATCTTCTCCTTCGATCCCAGAACACGCGCGCCGATTTCGTTGGCGGGGGATGCAATTACTGTGGTGGGCGAGAGAAAGAGTGCAGAGAAAGAGAGAGAGATATAAGAAAAAATAGAAAGAAAAAGAAACAGAAAAATTCTTGGCGAGTCCGGATTTGAACCCGCGCTCCCACGATGCGAGGGCGAGCATCCTAACCAGTCAGCTAACCAGGCACGCTAAAGCATAGCATAGAATAACATAGCATAGCATAGTATTGTTTAGTATAGTTACACTCCCTGTTTCCGGGTCAATTCGAAAAAATCTTATAAACACTCGCCGGCAAAATGTTTGGCAATTCGGGTTTATCCGATGAACTGTGATTTTAACGGCCAATATGACCCCGTTTTGTTCTCTAAGCAGTCAATGATACATTGGCCGCTTTGGCTGATGTATACTTTACCTCACGTCAACAGTAACTCGTAGACCGGACCCATCGCACATTTAACAAAGGGCTTGTCACGCACAGAGCGAGAGACGTCAATTTATCATGCCCCCGGGAGCGCGAGACGGCATCTTGGTTTGTCACGTGGTGATATCGTCACGATCATGAAGATGGCGGCTGTCAAATGGTGGAAACGAAGCACATATTGTGCTAACTTGTGCCCAGAAAACTAAGTAACTCAAATTACAAGCAAAGCACGCTGTAGAATGATAGCGGCGATTACAGTCGTCGGCCATAAGCAATCTGATCGCCGGCGGAACGCGTCGTCTTTTGCACATCAGAGGTGGAAGCCTCCAAGGTTATCGCTGGTGCTCGCGTAAGCTCCCGAGTAAGCTAAACTACTAGCGTCTTGTGCATAAGCTTAACAGAAAAGTCTGAAAATATTGGCAGATTCCACGTACCGTGGGAATCGATGTTATGCGAAGCATGCGCGGGATGGTGACTGTGGCGTAATTTTTCACATTGAGCGAAACGTTACGGAATGACGCTAGAGAAATATGGAAGTGGTATACGCACACTCATATGTTGAAGAGTCGCATATCTATTATATAACCTGTTGTTTACAGTTGTGTAGCGATGACAACAGACACATTGGTGTTACCAACACCAGACGCGGTAAACTGATATGTAGTGCTTATATTCATCAATACTGGATAGCGCGAATCCGAACAGGACAAAGAAGGATCACATGTAGATGCACAGGACAGGCGTTACTTGCAACTAAGCTTCATTCAGGAAAGTTTCGCTAAATATATACACAGCCGAATGGCACGCGCAGGCGCACTGCACTGCACGTACGTTACAGTCACAGTTACAGCTGTAATGCATATACTTGTCCATTATGAAGGAGAACGCACGCACGTTTCACGAACCGTGTGTATGTGTAGAAGGGGTTCTTGACAGTTCTCGAGCAAGGTCATCATCACCGTGATCAATGAGCACCAGCAGCTGGGCCAGACTTGTTAATAGGATCCGTTCGTCTAAGTGGAGTGAAGTGCGAGGTATAGTACGGCTGGTGATAATCCTGGATGCCTCTTACGATGAAATGATCTATGATGCCTCTTGTCGTGGACGTGGCAGCGAGGTCTTTTGATGCCCTCTCCACATGCAATCCGTCTTTCACGCAATGTCAGGACCAAGCATTTCTGTGTCTTGATAAATCAATGTTGAAGTCACCGGTAATGATGAGAGGCCTGGTTCTCTCAGCAGATTTATTGTAGGAAGCATTGACGCCGGTTTTTGCGTAATCCCCGTGGTCCACATTGCGGACCATGTGGACGAGTGGATGGTACTTGAGCGTCTTCCAGGGTGTTCTGTCTTCAGTTTCCTCACTTTCCTTGCGTTAGCCGAAGTGGTGTAGCGCTTAAGGTGCTCGGCTGCTGACCCGAAGGTCGCGGGTTCGATCACGGCCGCGGCGATCGCATTTGGATAGAGGCAAAATGCTAGATGCCCGTGATCAGTGCGATCTCGGTACACGATAAAGAATACCAAATGGTCAAAATTTCCGAAGCCCTACTTAGAAGGATTGATTGTTGGGCGAGTTGGTAATTCATGATGAAAGCAAATAGCGCGAAAAAACGTAAGTCTTAACGTAACGTAAGAAAAACGTAAGAAAAACGTCTAGTCTTACGTTTTTTCGCGCTATTTGCTTTCATCATGAAGCCCTACGGCGTCTCTCATAATCATATCATGGTTTTGGGCCACAAAACCTTAACAATTATTATTATTATCACTTTCCTTGCGTGTCAATGTGTGTGTTCGCGGTTACTGTGTTGGTTGAGACTGCATCGCCTGTGGCACATACCCGCATAAAATTAGTGAGTTTTAGTATAACGGGAAACGCTTACGTTAGCGTTAGCGTGCGTCTCAACTCAAACGCTAAAACGGAACGCGCTGCGTGCCAACTGGTGGTATTTTAGTACAGCGGAAGGCATTCCCGCTAACGCTAACGCAAGCACATACGGCGCCATCTAGACATAAATACACTAAATGCACTGTAGAATCCATGAACGCGCCACTAAGTCGAGCTGATCCAAAGTCACCGTTGTTGAGCTTCCATGTCGCGTTTGCAGGAGTGTTGTGCAGAAGTGAAACGCACGCGCATCACGCATCAGATTCACGCACTGCCGCGAAAACCTTAAGGAAAACTTATCTTGACATGTCTCGGCTTGACTTGTGACCGTATCTTAGAAAGAGGCGACTGGAGACAGCGTCGCCATCTCTGTGCGGCTACAGAAAAGATGAGCGGACCTTGTAAACAAATTTTCTTAAGCCTCCTGGACTGCAAATCCACTTTGTATTTAAAAAACGGAGCTATTTTATCGGCGGTAAACGGTTGGCGAAGCCTCATTACTCAAATCTAAATCAAATACGAACATTATTTGGGAATGAATGAGTTTAATAATGCAGCACGACGACTACAAAGATTCGAGGTGGACGCCTCTCGCTTCAACAGCCACCGTCATCTTACCCTACGTACGGGATCTCTTGCGAGCGTTAGCGTTGAACGCTATATTCCAGAAATAGCGTTCGCACGTAAGAGCTCGGGCTACGTTTACGTTCTGCTCATGCGCGGTTAGGAGCACGCAACGCTAACGCTAACGCTAAATCCTTGCGTTTCCTGTTTTCCGCTATACTAAAACCCGCTATTAGCGAGTTTTAGTATAGCGGGAAAAGCTTACGTTAGCGTTAGCGTGCGTCTCAACGCAAACGCTAAAACGGACGCGCTGCGTGCCAACTGGTGGTATTTTAGTACAGCGGAAGGCATTCCCGCTAACGCTACACTCTTAGAAGAAAGGGCGTCGGGGCACTCCCTTTGTGAGAGTCTTGGCTTGTCCCGCTGGGCACTCCCTTTTCCGGGGTGAAACAACTCCCTCTAGACAGGGAGTGATTCAACGCCTCCTCATGGAGTACAGTACTCCGTCTGCGATAGAGTGAAAGCACTCCTCCGAGAGAGTAAAGCTATCACGTTGAAACAGCTTTGAAATAAAATTAATCGAGCACAGAAAATGGCACATTCATACGCGCACACATTCACGCAACCAAAACACGTAGAGCGCTCGCAACCGAAACGCATACATTAGAGGATTTTAGTCTCTCCGGCACCGGAATACCAGGTGTGAACTGCGCATACGCACGCCCGGTAAACATGGCCGCGCCGCTGAAAGCGATTGCCGTCCACCTCGAATCTATCAAGTGGTCGTCGCGCGCTCTGTCGCTCGTTATCTCCGAACTGATGCTTTTATTTGCTTTAGATTCACGTCCTGAAGCTTCGACAGCAAGGTATTCGTGTCAATTCGGCACCGTTTTCGAGAGGCATACTCAAATAATCAACGATGTAGGCTTATCGAGTGAAAATCCCGGAATCTCGAAGGTCATACATTATGTATCGGTTAGTTGTTTTTATCCTCCATAGCTGGCGCAACTTGACGTGGCGGCAGCTACGGCACACAAAGCGGCTGCGAAAAAGAAAAATTTTGGCACTCGAACAGCGTTTCACGGAATAATTTCTGTAATGCTTATCTGAAGGGGTAATTTGAAAATAGACATCAATGTAAACACGCACATATGACAACACATACAAATCGCACACGACACAGGAATCGAACTCATGACCACAAGCACCGAAAGCAGACACTCTAACTACTACGCCACAGAGCCACCGCGTGCTTCGTTGACTTTTCACCGCCTTATATATTTACCAAGTGGTTTGCAACGAGAGGGCGGAGCTTGCTACTTCTTTTTTTGAATCATCGGCATGTGTTTGCGCGTGGATTAGGTTAGTAAATAGTTAGCGCGGCGTCATGAACTCACGAAGGCCACCGTTAGCACCTTCAGCTCCGACTTCTGTTCGTCGTTTGTCGTGCCGCAAGAGAAATGATAAACGTGTGTTTTTTGTGTGTTCACTATACATCGTGGATGTCTCGCGCGCCCAAAAATTTGCCCATACCGGCGTGAAAAGTACCTTTAGATAGCGAAACTCACGTATGTGTATTCTACGAGCGTGTGCTGTTGGAGCAGTTTTGGTTATTTTTGCCGCGAGCTGCAAGTGTCGGCAGTGCGTTCTCAGCTGTTCGAAGACCATCATATGTCGCATATTTTTGTTACATACGTCGATGTCAGAGTTCCAAGGGTATTTTAGCGTGCACCTATACAAGCATGTGCATTTATTGCGCGTGTAGGTGCTGTTGCGATCTGCACGCAGGTTCAGCGGCACCTCTGAGCAGTTAGACGAATATTTGCGTGATGAGCACTTACGCGCGCTGAAGCACGACATACAGTGCTTCTGAATTAGTCATAGTCAGTATTTATTTGCTTTTATACTCGGAGACTAGCTACCTTTTACTAAGTAACCCTTACTCTTCCGTATCACGCCGTCGTTCAAATGTATGTGGAAGGCGTCCACCAAGGTTAAGCACGATGTCCATTAATACTGTTGCGCCTCTGTATTGCGAACGTCCGCGTGTAGTTGGCACTACTCCTGAAGAGATTGTGCAGTACCTATTAAAAAAAAGGCATTATTGTATGCCTCAGTGAAACAGCTGTTCTTCAGAAAATAAGGTGTCATTTTAATTAGGATATTTTTGTAACGGCAGGACACAACTTGACTTTTTCGTGATTCAGGATTACACATAGCACGAACATGAGTGCAGCAGATAAATAAAAACTGAAAAAAGTGGGTGCCATGTGCACTCCTACTACCTCGTGTACCTGTAGTTGATTCCAAATCTACAAATTATGCGACCATTGATAAATGATTAACCCATCAATGTTCGATCACAGTTGATCTGTTTCCGTTTACTGCCTGTCGCTTATTTGCACGATGTTTTGCAAGAATCATCGGTTAAACCCATCTGGTAATGCAAGCATTATCTATAGCATGCAGTGGTTCTAAAGGGGGGGGGGGTCAGCGAAGCCATTTCTGGGGGTCCGCGAAACGCATCTTCGAACAAAAAAGAAAATACGCCTTTTTTGAAGAAACAATATGTCCAATGACAGCGGCCCCCACTATTTTTGTTTTGCTTCACCGCATAACGGTTATGCATTGCGGCGGAGCTGACTTATGCTTTCCATGAGATGGCTGTAAAGCTTTTACTGCAATTTTCTACCACATGTGCTTTTCCAGGCTTGCATATTTGAAGAGAAAGCGTAGCGAGAAACAGCTGAAATGTGGCGGCAGATCGCACAACTTAGTGACAAGCTGTTGAGATTGAATTGGCGTGGCACTTTAGTTTGACCATTCTTTGCCACGGAGAAACGCAAGGCACCTATTTCACGCTGCATGTTGTGCTAATTTATAAGCCCTCACCCCCCCCTCCTTACTTCTCACTGCAAGGGGTCCCTCATCACTTCCACCAGTCCACAAGGGGTCTCCAAAACATCCATGGCTGAGAACCAGGACCTATATATCAGAGCCTGAACAATTTCTTTTACAAGTACAAGGACTTTTTTGTTTGAATGCATTACAAATTCTTAAAACTTCAAATGATACAATAAATGCTGGTTGTAGCACTTTATTAGAATCAAAACAATAACATTCACAATGTCAATGTAAATTATACATTTTCATCTACCACAGAACCTATGCTCATTATTGAACAGATGAAACAACATACACAATGCAACCTGAGCACTAATTCACAGCAGTAAAATATTATGAAAGTATAGTTCGAAAATTCATCACAAAGCAAGACACATACACTTCGAAATGTCAGTATGCAAGTACAATCCAAAGAGATGGCATGCACAGCAGTGGCGTAGCCAGGGGGGCACACCGGGCATCCCTCGCCCCCCCCCCCCTCGAAATGTTTTGTTGCTATGGCATACAGAGCCCAAAATGACAACTGAACACATCTGCCTGCCCGGCTCCCACTTCAAATCAACGAGACGACCCCCCCCCCCCCCGAAAAAAATTTCTGCCTATGCCTCTGATGCACAGAGAACTTGGTGTCTGCTTACACATGAAGGCAACTCGATAAGTAATAAAGGCTTGCAACACTTAGGCATGGTGGTGTACCATTTTTCTTATATATAGCATTAGTTTGCCCTCAGGCATGAAAACATGTTACGCATGATTGTGCAGTTCAATGTTTTGTATAAAGACCTGTGGTGTCGACCATAGATCCATCTGCCAAGGTTTGTAAACACAGTCACCTTTATTCACATATTTTTAAGAAATAATGTAAATTTATAAAGTTAAGCTTGGGAACATGGCATTATTTCGCAACCCTATTCACCCGCATTATTATGCATAAATAGTAGACCAATGGTTACAATATTTACATGCCAGCTAGTGCCATGAAATGCGACTGGAAAATTGGTTCCTCGTCACCTTCAACAGCTCAATTTATGGCTCATGCAGAAGTGCCACACTGAAAATGAATCCGCGAATACCGTAACAGGAAAGTTACCTCGGAGTTAGGCAATAACACGCTTTGAATTAAAAATTGCCCATCAATACTGGTGGTGGCTTGGCACATTAGAGCCAAGGACTGGACATGCCATGAGGTTGAATAAAAATTGAACAGGGAATAAATAACGGCTGTAAAACAGTAAAGAACCATGCTTAGTAAATTAAATGAGTTTACATTCAGCATCTTTTCAAACCATGTAAAATTTTCAAATGCACACTGTTATTGGAAAGTTTGGACTCAGCACCGTGCATAACACAGTGCAGCAGTCCAAGTGCTGACAATCCTAAATACTGAGAGATGTACAAGATCATCAGTATAGTATACTGTAAGGCACAGGAGTGTTTACAGAAGAGACCGTCTTGTAGACAAACAGGTGTTGCTGCTTTGCCAAAAGTGTTCAGTCTTCCTGAAAAAGATATCAAGCAAAGAAGTCTTAAGCTTTCTGCATCCATACAAAATACCCACTTGTCGTCTCTTACTGCAGACTTTTCCGAAAAAATAGAAAAATACAAAATTAAGAAGCTGCCAAGTATTTTCTTGTGAGATATGCAATGAGTGTGCAGCACACTTTCATTCTTGTAATATCTAGAAAGACGCAGCATTATAATACAGAAAGACTAGGCTCAATTGCTTGTCCATGTTTTGCTGCCATGTTTTTATACACCTAGCAAAAGAACAAGGTACAATAGCTAGTGTGCAGTGTTGCTTGTTGTTTTGTGGAGGCAACTCCTATTACAAAGATAATTCATTTATCCTCAAAACTTAGTGCAAGTTCTCCCAAATAAATTATTTAAAATCCTAGGCTAGACGGGACAAAATATAGATATATAGTACTTATGAGGCATGCCACAGTGGACAGCCTCGATTTTTTAATTTACATTTAAATATAAAGCTCTGTTTATGCCAAAGCAACATCTAGATGTCTTTCTCGCAGCACTTCGGACTAAACCAGCTGTGCACATAGCACCTGCCTGTAAGCACTGCACCATCCTGCTTCTGCCAACTATGAAATGCGTGCATACTGAAAATTTTATATGCTGCTTACTGCTTGCTGTTACCTTAAATCTCCCCTAGCCAGCACAAACTAGACAAGCAATTAATATAACTATCAAGTGGAAATGAATGTAAACATTTTCCTAACAGTGATAACTTAAATCACAAGGCGCATGCAGCCCATCCTATGTTAGTCCTGTTGTGACTCACGACAGGACTAACATTTGTGTCGCAAATTGTGAACGGTTTTGCAGCTACCAAACACAAAAATAAAGTTAAACACCATAATAACAATGCGCTAGTGAGCTTCAATGTATATCGATGTATATGCCACTTCATTGTTAAGGTAATGCATCACAATACTGACCGTTTGAAGCAAAACGGGAATGTGAACTAGTTGGCGGGTAATAGGCGAGGTTCAAGTTTAGGCAATAAAGCTTTCAGTTGTGAGTAAGCGCTCTTGATGTGCACTTTCTTGTCCTTGTCTTCTTAGCACTGCCGTTATATAAGTACTGACCATTACGCCAGGAACACTATGAATCCCTCACAATACAGTCAATATCATGCTACAGGTGTCTATTATCGAGGCACTCCACTGTAAATTCAATATAGTGTTATAGGCATGACAGAGTGCAGGTGCAGATTCTGCATACCGTATCGGATGACTGAGATAAGAGCTACCATGACATTGGACTCAAAATAGTGATACTCTCAATGTTTCCATTGTATCAATGACTTGCTTCATTAAACACAGGTATGCATTGCACAATTCAGAAATGGATTCTATTTGATCACTCTCTCCTAACGAGATTACTGCTACCAACCCACGTTCTGTGAAGCATCCAGATGAGCTTCAAGAGTTCTTATCAAGCTGCTGGTGTCCACAGCTGCATAGCGTTGCATGTGCCATCTTGAGCACCTTCTGCAAAGAAAAAAAAATGTACAGATTTTTTGCAGTGACTCACTATTTCATGCTGCACTAAACAGCTGTAAAGCACACCAATACCTAATTCAGATAACCGGCATAAATTCAGTTAGACGTCCATGCATGTAACAATCTTTTAACTCTAAATTTATTATCCTAATGCACTCGAACACCAAGAACTAATTCAGTACATAATACAAAACTGGCAGTCTAGATAAAGCGTTTTTTTTTAATCTCAGGAAAAACAGATTCCAGAGCTTTTTCACTGCTGCTCCCGTTTGATGTTAGCATTGAAAGTGCTGCTGTGCTTCTTACGCAAAAGTGAGCTTAGAGACAGACTTTACGAGGCATCATACTCTTCTTTCCTGCTTTGTTCTTTTTCTGTAAAGTTTCTTTTGTATTATCCTTTATTCCTCGTACCCTCTTCCTTTGCACAGCATGGCCAGCCAGTTTGAGAAGTGGCTAACCTGCCTGTCTTCCCATCTATTTCTTTCTTTCCTTCCTTCATTTTAAGTCTTGCAGCATTTACAGATATCAGTGATGCTACCGAGGACTTCCGATTTGGAGCAATTTTTGGAGCAGCAAAATTTCCGTTTTGGAGCACTTTGGAGCAGCAAAATTTTCATCTTGGAGCACTTTGGAGCAGATAATTTTGCATCTGGGAGCACTTTGGAGCAGCGAATTTTACATCCTGGAGTGCAATATAGAAGCATATTGCTTTAACATTCAAGTACCTGAGTATTACTATGGCGCTCTTATGAAGGCTAGAAATATTTCGATTCATTGCAAATCTCTTGGAAAAAATCATCTCAGGAGCATAGGCGTGCGCACAGGGGGGCAGGGGGGAGGAGCAGCCGCCCCCCCCTAATCAGCTAAGAGGGGGGGGGGGGAAATCTGCCCCGTACATTGACCCTTGCGATAGCAATTATATGGACACTCTCGGCGGATTTTTGCCGTCGCCGTTGCCGTAATTTTCCGTATAAAGTCCAAATTAATAACACCACCACGCGCATTCTAGCCGCGGGTAAAAGCTCACGAGCGCTGGTGACGAACGCGGCTGAAGCGGAGATTAAACTAGCCGGCCGTCTGTCTCCGCCGCACGGACAGCGCATGAGATAACATCTTCCCGCGTGCGGGCCTGCCGTCGATTGCTCATCAAACAGAGAGGAAACGCCCCGCCCGTCTTTCGTAAGGATCATGACGGGACGCCAGGGCAGCGGAAGGGGGGGGGGGGAACCGCATCTTTCGAAGGGCGCAGTCGCTTGCGCGCGCGCTCTCTCGAGGCATCAGGAGACGGCTCGTAAACTTGCTGTGCTCTCAACGCTTACTTCCCGTTTAGAGAACTCAGAGCAAGAAACGCTTCGGTTCCTGGAGGGGCCATATTCCCTTAAACCAGCGTTTTGTTGAGTTACGCGAGATCGGATCCAAAAGAGTAAGCTGCTAGTCTTACTTCGTTTCACAATACAATTTTTCGGTATCGCATTCATTGCTTCGCTCTTAAGCGAAACTAAGTTTTTTTAACCGTTAGCTATTGACTCCCGAAAGCGAGGGGCGGACGTGTAACATGGCGTAGCCGCTTCACTGTGGGCCGTCAGCGACGGGCCCGCTACTGACAGCTCCGCATTTGCGGCTGCTTCGACCAGTAGATATGATTTTACTAATGAGATGACATTTTTAAAAAAGCAAGCAAAAAATTCGAATTGGAACCCTAGCACGTGAGCTCGAAAGGGCAGGGCCTTTTAGGGGGTATTTACCGCAGAGTGATTACAAACTCGGACGTGCTGGCGGAAGGAATTGCGAAAAAGCTGTTCTGGATGAAGATCCATGGATAAAGTATATCTGAGGAAAAGTGTCAACGCGTTTCCGCCGTTCGCGTGCTCTTCCATAAACGCGAAGCAAGGAAAATTCGATATTGTCCCAAATATATCTACTGCGAGCGATCACAGATTTCATTCCGCGATGTCCGGAAACAGAAGTGACAGACATTTTAGCGGCACTCGTGTAGTTATTACTGAACATTGCTTTCCTTACGTGCCGTGCGACGCTTGAGACGAGCTATCAGCAGCGTTTCTGGAACAGACGACGTCCGCCGATGAATCGCCGTCGCACTTTCTCGCTACCGATAGGCCTAGACGTCACGAGCCTCTGCGGAGAGCGCGTTTTGCTGTCGAGCCGACTTGCAGAACAGAAGCTGCGTCGGCACCGTGCATGGCATCGTGGCTTACTCGGAACGCACGCGCGAGCGCTATTTATTCAGCGGAATAATCTTGGTCCATGATTGCGACTTTATTGGCAGCCCCAAGATCGAGCTGCACATGTTCTGACGCGCCGGCGGTGCGATTGCCGGTGATAGACGCCCCCCAACCCGAGACTTTGGCGCAGTTTGGCGCAAATTTTGTCGATATTATCAGGATGGCGCAGTAAATACAATTTGGCGCACTTTGGCGCAGTTGGCGCAGGAGTGGAATCACTGAGATATACACATCAAGTTCAGTAGTGTAGTGTTGCCAACTGCACAAACATTCATAACCTACAGCCAACCTGCAAATCAGTTCTGCGGAAACCCGCAAGGTGGCGGAAGGGTTAAGAAAGGGAAAATAGACAACCACCCGATTGTAGCACGAAGCCACAAGGAAATCCAAGCCACAAGGGTGGTTGTCTATTTTCCCTTTCTTACAGCCAACCTACAGCCAACCACAAATTTCACTGCCTGTGCGAGACTAGAAAGCAAATACTTGTGGTTTCAAGTTCACTCCACACCTACCATTTCGTCAAAAACACAGCATTTGAGTTTCTTAAAAATTAAGTTGTTTGCCGTGTATCATGCTAATGAAAGAGCTCAAAACAAAGCGTGATACAGCAAGGAGTAGGTGCACAACAGCACATCCTTTGAGAGTTTGCGACAGAGTCATCTGGTGACCTGCGGGCCATTGTCTACTGCTTCTGGTGCTGCACTAAACACAATATTCACATTCATCAAGAAGCATGAAGGTAGGAAGCTTACATATGACTTAAAGAAGTAAACCATAAGAAATGACGAAAGGTGTTCTGTTCTTGCTGAACATTAGTTTTTTTTAACTGTGATAATGTTTAATGGCTGCTTAGCCTTGCTTCAAAGCTTCATAATAGTCTTATGAGAGTCACATTTTTTTTTAATTATTGTCCCTCTGCCATCAGTATTGCATTGAGCTGACTTGCAGTGATGTGACTGAATAAGCCTGGCACAGCCCGCACATCTTCAACTCGATGAGAATATCCACATGAAATTCATGAAAGTTCAAGATGTCACTAATTATGTCACAAAATTGTCACGAATTAAGTGACAATATTGTAAAATGCACGTGCTTCACCATAAACGCTGTCACTTAGCAGACAACTTTCACATAATATGGCCATAATCATATCTCTGCAGCATAATTTATTCGTTCTAGTCCAACCTAATGACGTTATTACCCTATATATGGTATGCTGTTTCTTTTTTTTGTCTTAGGGACGAACAAAGTGCGCAATGCAAAATTGTTATCGAAAAGTATTCCCACTTACTAATATTAGGGAGATTTGGAATAGCGTACGCCAGGCCCGTAGCCACAGGGGAAGGGGGGGAGCGAAATTCTGATGGACAGGGGTGTTTTACCGAAAATGAATTATGAAAATAGGCGTTTTTCTAAAAAAAGTGAAGGGCGCAACGAAGGGCTCCAGAAGTTTCGCCCGTCTGTTTTCTTTAACGTGCACTGACATCGCAGAGTACACAGGCGTTTAGCCTCCACCGAAATGCTACCGCCGCGGCCGAGATCGAAGCCGCGACTTTCGGGTGGGCAGCCGAGCACCGCAACCATCGTACAACCGAGGCTGACAACTACAATAACTGAATCAACTGAAAACAAAAGTTAGCCTTAATGCACACATGACGGAGTGATAACCGCGGCCTCTCGCTTGTTTATATTTTCTGAAAGCACGCTGCCGCATTCACGCTTTATGGCAAGCAAAGAAATTGTATAGCACAAATTGTCTTCATTGAGGCGTACCCGCTCTTCGATAGACTGGCCGTGCGAAGCGTGTGCCTTCAAAAAAGCTTTTTAAACGCGCATCAGGCATCACACGTATGTGCGCTAATGCGTTTCCATTCTGCTTTTTATTGTACTTTCCACGCGACACACTGTGCAGCACTACACACGTGAGCGACGCGAAACTGAGAACACAGAAGCACCACTTACCGTTCGCATTTCCGACTGTGCCTAACCAGGTGCTGGCCGAACACGAATACACGAAGGTGCAAGCACGCTTGAGTCTTCAGACCATCATGAAACCAACACGAACACGCTCACAGTACGCGATGTTGCACTGCCGTCGCTAAATGCCGTTCGCGTTCAGCGTTGAGATCAGAGTCGCGCACACACAGGACACGGGCACGCACAGCCGACACAGCTGAGCAATTCGGAAACTTCGATGACCGGGCAACGGGAGAAAATGGCGAAGGCAGCGACGGGCGACGGCGAGACTTCGACTTGAGCACGCACGTTTCTCCTCTCCTGGTGCGCGCGCGCGCGCGCGCGCGCGTGTGTGTGTGTGTGTGTGTGTCCGTTTTTTTTATTTTGTCTTTCCTCGCTCGCGCCTGCGTCGTAAGGTTGCGTTATCGTGTTTCTCTCGGCGACTCATGTAACAGCCCTCCCGTTTAGCGGCTGCTTGAAGGAAGTCGCGTTTATATATCTCTTTTTTTTTTTTTTTGAAGGCGATAGCGTCAAAGAGCTCGTCTCGCAGAAATTCCGGTGTCGGCGGCGTCGGCGTCATTGGTTCTGATCGAAAAAGCAGCGTTGGTTGGTCGTGAGCGAAAAGTCGAGGTAGATGCAAATAGAGAGAGGGCGTTTGCACTTTGGCTTTCCTTGCGGCACTGTGTATACGTCTCCATCGAGAAGCGCAGGCAAGCTAGCGATTGAGAAGGCGATAGTGTGTGTGTGTGTGTGTGTGTGTGTGTGTGTGTGTGTGTGTGTGTGTGTGTGTGTGTGTGTGTGTGTGTGTGTGTGTGTGTGTGTGCGTGCGTGCGTGCGTGCGTGCGTGCGTGCGCGCGCGCGACCATGCGTGTGTACGAATACCGCTGTCGCGTTTTAAAGGCGAAATTAAGAGTCCCCCCCCCCTTTTTTTTCTTTTTTATCTCGTGCTTTCTGTCCACAGCATTTTATTGCGTACGCTGCGGCGTGCAGCCTCTAGTCAGTTAATAACTAGGACCTGACTCAGAGTGTGCGTACGTGTGAGTATAATCGCGTACATTTATGATCGCAGATTCTTTGTGCATGTCAGCGGTTTTCGTCGCGATAAGTTGACGAGGAATCTATCGCCGTCACTTCATCGATTGAGCTACTGCCAACGATATTAGACTACACGAACTTTTCTTTACAGCTCGTTATATTTGGACAGTTGCAAGACTAAAACAAGCTCTGAAACACGCTTTTATATGGCAAGAGAGTAAAACAACCTTTTACTCTCTCGTGGGATGCGGGAGTGAAACAGGCACTTTGCTCTCTTTCGCCAGGAGGAGTGAAAGGGCTTTTCACTCCTCCTGGCCAAAAGAGAGTAAAGCGCCTCCCTGAGAGAGAGTATAATGAGATCTGTGGGAGTAACACAGCTCTATAACTCTCACTGCAGGAGTTTCAGTTTTTAGAGTGTAACGCAAGCACATACGGCGCCATCTAGACATAAATACACTAAATGCACTGTAGAATCCATAAACGCGCCACTAAGTCGAGCTGATCCAAAGTCACCGTTGTTGAGCCTCCATGTCGCGTTTGCAGGAGTGTTTTGCAGAAGTGAAACGCACACGCATCACGCATCAGATTCATGCACTGCCGCGAAAAACATGAAGGAAAACGAATCTTGACATGTCTCGGCTTGACTTGTGACCGTATCTTACCCCCGAATGCAGAGATGTTACTTGTCTCGTACTTGACTCGTACTTGACTCAAGACAGCTTTGCCGCTCGCCATAAATCGTTCTCGAACTTGCAGACGACTTGCGGCCGACTTGGCTCGGTCGAAGTCAGGACGAGTTTCAAGTCTGCTGCGGGGCTAGCTTGAAACAGTCTTGATGCGTTATTCCAACATGGCCGCCTCTCGAATGGACGTCGCGCGGAGGTTGTCCGCTTTTGAATTTGCTTGCCACGCTATGGACGTAGCATTTTCTGAGGTACATTGCCTGCCGAAGATTCCGCGACCCGCCTTACGTGACCGAGGAAATCCCATGGAGTTGTACGACGAGGAACAATTCCACGCTCGCTACAGGTTCACCAAGAACGCCGTGCGGCAGCTTCTGGCTATGTTGCCGCTCCAAGAAAGCGGGGACAACCGAGGACAGCCTGTGCCTCCCATGTTGCATCTACTGATGGCGCTCAGGTGTTACGGCGCTGGCACATTCCAGACAGTCATGGGGGATCTCGTCCGCATTCCGCAGTCGACAGTTTGCCGCGCAGCCGGAAAAGTGACCCTACTCATCGCAAAGCACTTGTGCTCGATGCTGGTGCGCTTCCCGCAGCCGGCGGGATTTCCTAAAGTTATGTGAGACTTTTATGAAGTGGCCGAATTCCCTGGCGTTACAGGATGTGTCGACTGCACAGTGCACACACGTGCGCATTAATAGCATCGGTGTATTTACGCTCACCAATCACTCATCTCCCGAATACAAAACATGTGGAAGATCACAAGAATAATAGCTCAAGTGAACCAGTCATACAAAAAAAAATGTTGTTCTTACCAGTTTTGTGGCGCTCTCACTTTTCTCTTGCAGCTTCCTCTTTCCATTTAATTTCTTGAGCTGCAGGTGATGGCGCCTGGTAATCCCGTGGTTGGCGTTGTAGCGCTTGGCTATTTCTTTCCACGTTTCATTTTTTTTCGCCACTGACGCAACATCAGTTTTTTTCCCACTCGATAATGTGCCTGAAATGCCTCACAAGGTCGATGAGCACACTTTTTTTGTCCTTGGTGAAGCGCGGGGCCGCCTTGCGCTGAGGTGTCTCTTGGGACCACAACGTGCCTTGCTGCGACATCTCAGCGAATGGTTCTTTCTCCTTGATTCGACGGCTTCGCTTTGCAAAGTGACGTGGGGGACGTAGCATGAGCCGAAAAATGTTTTCATAGTACACAACATTTTGCGTCGTTTTGTCTCGGTGCAGCTGTGTGGGATTGAGAAACTTGACAGGCATCAGTGGCACAACGATACGAAAAATTCCTTAAGCTTTTCTCAGAAAAAAAGAGCTTCCCCTAGTGCGGGTTTAATCCACGAACCAGCACAAATTTTTTGGTGATAAGGCGAAGCTTTTCTTGGGACTTCCTCGTAGCTTTGTATTACAAACAGGTGCTCTCGTACAAATACGTGGATTAGCTCTTCGTTCACCTCGCAGGACGCACACGGAAGGCCTGTGTCTTTTTCGTTGTTCGCGACAAAGCTTCCAGCAGATCACATATCCACCATGTGCTTCCACCCCCCCTCCCCTCACCAACATGCAGCGCGGCATTGTGGCACCCCGCGAGGCAAAATTCCGCTGCGGCCCATGATCCCTACCCTCGCTTCTTGTCTTGTTTACCAAGAATCAGATGTTCAACGAAAGCAGACAAATAATTAGCATTTCCAGTTCTATTCTTTAGCTTCTTTTGTTGGGTGGCGGCACCCACATGGGCCTGAACAAGGGCTTTGTACACTTTGTTTCCAGAACTTGTTGCATTTTTTATTTATTCATATATAACTGCGACCTAGCTCGCTATAAGCATGTCCATAGGCGAATAGAAAGGCTAGTACCTTGAAAATTCGCGATACCTCGCTTAAAACTTGCGAGGCAGGGCAGCGCATATACACTCCGCGTTCGATAAGAAAAAAAAAACGGCGAAAGGACACAACGCAAACCATGCCTTGTTTCGCATCTTTATGGGATATTCTATTAGCGCGCAGGCCAAAACAAGCAAGCTTGGAGTAACGCTAGTAACGCGCCGCGCTAGGGCGGCCACTGAAACCAGCGGGCAACGGACGCTTTACACAAGCAACACTGCGCATCGCTGCGGCGGCGGGAACCACGTGCCGCTCGTTAACAGTAAAATGACAAAAATGTGCTTGTAGCACTTTGATGTGATAGTTCTTTTCAAATATACGAACTTTTCTTGCTGTAACGCGTGCCTTACGCCAACAACTTCGTTATTAACCTCGGTACCAAGCGAGCAACGTGTTTCTGCATTGAAGCTCGTTCTTGACTTGACCAAGCAAGACAGCTTGAGCGTCTATGAAACGCGAAGGCCGACTTGGGGGTTTTCAAGTCAGCTGCTTGCTTCGGGCCGACTTGCTCAAGTCAAGTTAAAGGCACGAGCCAAGTAACATCTCTGCATTCGGGGGTTAGAAAGAGGCGACTGTAGACAGCGTCGCCATCTCTGCGCGGCTACAGAAAAGATGAGCGGACCTTGTAAACAAATTTTCTTAAGCCTCCTGCACCGCAAATCCATTTTGTATTTAAAAAACGGAGCTATTTTATCGGCGGTAAACGGTTGGCGAAGCCTCATTACTCAAATCTAAATCAAATACGAACATTATGTGGGAATGAATGAGTTTAATAATGCAGCACGACGACTACAAAGATTCGAGGTGGACGCCTCTCGCTTCAACGGCCACCGCCATCTTACCCTACGTACGGGATCTCTTGCGAGCGTTAGCGTTGAACGCTATATTCCAGAAATAGCGTTCGCACGTAAGAGCTCGGGCTACGTTTACGTTCTGCTCATGCGCGGTTAGGAGCACGCAACGCTAACGCTAAATCCTTGCGTTTCCTGTTTTCCGCTATATTAAAACTCGCTATTACCTCTGGTTTACGGGTATGTGCCACACGTGACTGAGAGAAAGGGTTTCATGACGTACGCGGCAGGTATTTTGCGTTATTCATGTTATGACCAGTGAATCGTGTTCGTCATACACTTATCCCCTGCTAGGCCAATTTTGGTATATTACAAGTTATAGAGACGACCAGGAGAGCGCCCAGACGTAGGCGGCTAGATAGATAGATACGTAGATAGAAACGGCCAAAATGCCTGAGGTTCGCTAAGAAATGCTTCGCATTTAATAATTTAAGCCCATCTTTATTAGTGTTTCTTGAAACTGACGATATCCGCCAGCTCATGAACGAATTTGCGGACTATCAGAGTTATGAAATCAGTAAGATTGCCGAACCCCTGTCGTTTAGGAGCTTCTCGTTCCTAGGACATTTTGAAAGCTCAGAATCATCAATCGAAAGGAGAGCGCTCTGATATGTGTCAGTAACTTCGTAAAGTATGCTTGCGCCTATTACAACAGGCCTTAAATTTGTAATGCACACAATTTGTAATCAAGTATTTGTGCTCTGTGTATATCTGTCTGCGCGCTCAAACTATCCAGGCAACTAAAATGCGCTTCGTGTGTTCTGATGTTCTCGTGTTCAGATATCATTTCATCTATTTTGGAGTATTCAGGACAATGCGAAATTAAACTACGAATTTCGGAGAATTGGGGATTTACGAGAAATAAACTCTGATAAACGTCGAACTTGCGCAAAAAAAAATAAACTCCGAAAAACACCCTCCGAATTTCAAGAAAAATAAACTCGGAAAACACGGAGCGCTAAGTATAGCATAGCAAAGGGATGGGAAAGGGAAGTGTGGTTGAGGAGGAGATATGTCAAGGTGAAGAGAAGGGAAAGGGGGAGGAGGAGAGACAGTAAAGCATAGCATAGAGAAAAAGAGAAATAGAGAGAAAGAGGGCAGAAAAAGAAAGAATCAAAGAAAGAAAGAGAAATAGAGAGAAAAAAGGTAGAAAGTGGAAACAAGCGAAAAGGAGGAAAAGAGGAAGAAAAGGAAGAAAGGGCAACAAAGAGCAGAAATAGAGAGAAAGAAATACACAGAAATAAATCGATTAAAAAAATACATCGAAAAAACACAAAGATGAGAGAAAAAATTTACACCATTTCTCGCTAAAGGGGACCATGAGGCGATGCGAAGCCGGAGCACTTGCACGATCGCGTTCCGTTGGCATTCGTTGGGCATGCTATCGACCTCGCGTCGTGGAACGCGAAGAGGAACGCTACGCGCGTCTTGTCTTCCCTCTAGCCTGACCGTTAATGCTCACAGGGCGAGCGGGGAACGCGGTCGACAGGCTCGCGAGAGGGCGGCAGCGTAGGGGAGGAGAGAGAGGGGAGGGGACGCGCATGGTGCTCATCGCGGCGTTGCGTAGGAGAAAATTTCGGCTTGTCTCGCCTGCGTTTCACAGCAACATTGGAGAGGGGGAGGGGAAGTGGAGAGGGGAACGGGAGAGGGGAAGTGGGCAGAGGGGATGGAGAGGGGAAGTGGAGAGAGGGTAAGTGGAGAGGAGGAGTGGAGATGGGGAAATAGAAAGGGGAAGGGGAGAGGGTGAGTAAAGAGGGGGAAAGGGGAGGGGTATTGCAGAGGAGGAGTGGAGAGGTGTGTGGAGAGGGTATGCGCATGCGCAGTAAGGGTGGTCACGCCGCACACCACCGCCACCACCACCGGTTTGAACTCCGCTATAAGATGCTTCGCATCTAAATATTACACCATTTCCCGCTAAAGGAGACCATGAGGCGATACGAAACCGGAGCACATGCACGACCGCGTTCCGTTGGCGTTCGTTGGGCATGCTACCGACCTCGCGTCGTTGAAATCGAAGAGGCACGCTACGCGCGTCTTGTCTTCCCTCTAGCCTGGCGAGCGGGGAACACAGGGCGAGCGGGGAACGCGGTCGACAGGCGCGCGAGAGGGGGGAAGCTGAGGAGAGGAGAGAGAGGGGCAGGAGACGCGCATGCGCTGGCGCTCATCGCGGCGTTGCGCAGGAGAGACGGTATGTTGTGCCCCCGTTTCGGAGGAACATTGGACAGGGGTAAGGTAGAGGAGGATAGGAGAGGGAAAGTGGAGAGAAGAAAAGGGGGAGAGAAAGAATAGAGGGTAATGGGAGGGATGTGGTGAGGGGAAAGGGGAGAGGGTGAATGGAGAGGGGGAGTGGAGAGGGGGAGTGGTGAGGAGAGTGGAGAGTTGTGTGGAGAGGGTATGCGCATGCGCAGTAAGGGTGGTCACGCCGCACACCACCACCACCCACCACCACCGGTTTGAACTGCGCTATAAGACGCTTCGCATCTAAAAAAAGAAGTAGAGAACTAAAGAAACAAAGCAGGCCGCCCAGCACCGCACTTCCTTCAAGCTTAGCACCAGTAGTACGAAGCTTTTTTCGCTTCCTAATCATGAATCCTCAACGGTTTCTATAAAGCTCGGGTTGTTTTTGAAACACTCCTTGTCACTCTGCCGCTCCCATTTTTGTCACCACCCTGCAATTTTCTTTCGATACCTCCAGAATATTGCGTGAAGTCTCCTTATGACCTCTTCCACGCTTCTCGATGTACTCTTGCAGCCAGCTCCCGATCGTCAGCTCAGGCGCATGACCCTGGCCCTCGCCATTACCCGCATCATGTATCAATATCCATATATTGAAATTACTAAGACCCAAAAATCCAAGCTCGAGACCCTACTTCGTCAGATTTCTCGCACTATATTGGGTACCCCTCAATACGCCAAGTTTGATAGGGTCCGGGGAACGGCTATCCTTCCAAACCTCGAAGAGTTGGCTCAACTTCACCGGGAAGCGCAATTCACGCGCCTCAATCTATCCGCACAAGGATACACTCTGCTTTGGGAATTAGGCTACGATATATCGTCGCCTGTCGCATTTGAAGCAACCCGGCCCCCATGGGCGACGTTTGACCAGATCACCGTCGAACCTGTACCGCGGCACATGGATCGAGATACACAAACAGGACGACGCGAAGCACGAGTCCAACATCTCCAAGAAACCACAGGAGAGTGGATCTTGTACAGGGACGCATCTCCGTCTCAGACCGTTGAGGGCTTTCGAACGGGAATAGCTTCCGAAGGACAACCACTGTCATGGGGCTTTCATCATAACATTAGTACGCAATGCATGGCAGAAATCACGGCCATAGTAGAGGCAGTCACCATACCCAACCCAAATGCCCATTGTTTACTGATACGCACAAACAGCCAAGCAGCCTGTCGAGCCTTCACGACAGGTGACATTCCAGACGCGCATTACAGCACAATAACGAAGCATTTAGATTCCCACCCTTCGTTACGTGTTCGAATACAGTGGATACCTGGTCACTCGGGGATCAGACGGAATGAAGTGGCACACGCCATGTCCCGTGTAAGTCTCCCGGGCCCTCCCCTGTGGTGGTCGGATTCCCTGAAGCGAACCAAATTACTTGCTGTGGCGCGTTTAGACAGGCGCGAACGATTAGACGAGGTGCGCAACAACCGCAGGGTTTATCCCGATCCACCTCACTCCATGACGAGACGCGAGGCAGGCCTGGTGAGGCGTGCCCAAACTCACTCTTTGATGACACACCACATTCAACACTACATACAAGGCAAGGACGGGTCTCCTGCCTGAGTGGCATGCAGTGGCTACCCGGATAACGCTCACGTTCTGTGGGATTGTCCGGGGGGCCGTGCAGCCATGGGCGAGAGCCTTAAACACATACCCACCAACCTAAGACCGGCGACCCTGGAGGAGTGGCTGGCGGACTCTTCCCCAGATTTTTGAAAGCACTACTCGGACATTTGAAACTTTTAGGCTTGTCTGATGGCTAAGCCTTGCCTTTTTTTATTAGTGGACCCGGACTGGGGTTCGTTTATTTTTAATAAAGTTCTTCTCTCTCTCAGATGCGAGAAATCGTGCGGATCGCGAATCTAATAAAGTGGGGCCATCTTACGTTTCACCAGCCAATTTGAAAACGCAGTGGGGAGGTCTATCGCCATCAGATGGCTCGTCTTTAGGAGCGCTAAAACCCCTCTGCGCGCCTTGCTGTGTTTTTTCTCACCTCCTTAATTATTTCGAATGCAGGTTACACAGACTTCACGCCAGAAAGTTACTACAGATGGGTTGGTCGCAAACACTTCGTAATCTATGTTGATGGGACCGCCCACAGTTCATCATATGAATATGGGAACGCATCAGTCGTGCTATTTTTCTAACATCTGTCTTCTCTTGGCGTAAAACGAAGGCTTGATAGATTGTTGTTTCCCTTTTTTTAGCTCAGTATAACGTTTTAGCTGTGGCGAGAATTTCCTGTTGTCGTCCATAGCGAAAACGGATTTACTCGTGTGATCCCCATATCTCCTGCGGTGATTCGACTAGTATATTTTAAAAAATGTTTATATATGAAAGTGGTTTGTCCAGTGGACATCATGTCTTATATATATATTCGAAGCTAGACTATTAAGTGTACGGAATATTATATATATATATATATATATATATATATATATATATATATATATATATATATATATATATATATATAGATATATATATATATGCATATAGTGTGAGCATTGTTTATGCCCTTCATGTTCTCATATGTACATACTCATCATCATCACCAACTGTGTTTGGGTTGTGCGGCTCATACTCGGGACAGTAAAATTAACACCATCTTCCCAAAGGGAACCCTGATGGGATGCGAAGCAGCGGCGTTGAGCACTGGTGGCGTCACGGGTAGAACGGCGCTAACGCGGGCGCTGCGGTGAGAGCTGGAAGATTCGTGTGAAGCGATGGCTGGCGTAGGTCATCTCGTTTCTTCAGAGTGGACACGGGCGCTGGACCGGAGCTGGCGCGCGTTTCGCCTTCACTACCACGGCCTTGCGATCGGTGAAGTGCACGCTGAGAGGTTCCTGCAGACATTCGACGTCGAAGTTGGCAAAGACCAGATCGATGCACGTTCCCCTTATCGTGGTGGGTAGTTTCCGTTCCGCCGACACGCACTTCAGCGAGTGCACGTCACGCATGTAATCGACGAGCCATTCTCCTCCTCCTCCGCTGACGTCAACGTTGAAGTCTCCCGCGACTACAAGAGGCGGGCGTCGACACGCCTCGCCGCAATCAGTCAGCGTCTCCTCCAGACAGCGCTGAATCTGGTCCTTCAGCAGGTTGGGAGCGAGGTACAGCGCGAGGATCGCGACGTCGCCGACGCGCACGGAAACGCACTCGGAGCAGGAGCTTCTTCGAGAGGTTCCGGATCCTTCTTACAGGTCGACGTTAAACGCGCGCAGCACACGCCGACACCGAGCGTAAACGGCAACTCCTCCCGCCGCCGAACGTTCCAGTAGCGTTCCTGTAGCGGCAGGTGTTGCGGGCGAACGGACGAGGCGGCAGCTATATATAGTGATTGTTGGAGGAAGAATAAGGCACTTATTTCTGTCTCCCAGTTGGGGACATGGCTCAGTGCCTCGGCAGCTGCGGGCGCTGCGGCGAGCGCGCGGCAGGCGAGGGAGAGAGTGACGTCAGCGCGCACTGCGAGGGGAGCGTGACGTTAACGCCCAGCTGCGGCGTGACCTACTTGGCACCGCTCCAACACCTGCGGCGAGGGGAGCCCGTTGCGACGTGTTCGTACGGACGCACGGAGGGACAGCGTTGCACAGGTTAGTCAAAGAGCTGCTTCGCATCTAAAAGAAGAGTCTCGAGAGTCCTAAACGTTACCTCACGAGTGGTGGAGAGTACTGTCCGGTCCCTGAATCCTCTTTCGCTAACAGATCCCCTCCCGCTTCACCGAGAACACATCCCTGGAGCTCCGTTCGGGACGCCGCTTACACTCCCTGCGTTCGGTGATGTCACAAGACGAGCAGCCCAGCTCGGCAGCAACCCCTATGCTTGCCCCTGCGGCCACCCCTTCTTGGATGGTCAGCAGCCCTCAGAAGGACCCACCGATGTTCGCTGGGCTTCGCGGTGAGGACGTTGAAGACTGCCTGGAGGAGTATGACCGCGTGAGTGCCACCAACCACTGGGATGAGCCCGCGAAACTCACCCACATTGCGTTTTACCTCACAGGCGTCGCAAAGACATGGTTCTTCAACCATGCTACAGATTTCCCGAATTGGACCTCTTTTACTATTCAACTACGCCAGATTTCTGCCAAGCCGTCTGTGCGTTCAGATTTCCCGAAGAAGAGGCTTGCTGGGCGTATTCAACACACGGGCGAGTCATACACATCTTACATCGAAGACGCGCTCGCCCTCTTCCGCCGCGTCGACAGCTCCATGGCGGAGAATGAACGTGTGCGCCACCTGCTTAAAGGCATTGGGACAGCCGCTTTCAATTCGCTTGTAGTGCAGAACCCCACGACCGTAGCCGATATTGTCGCTACATGTCGGCGCCTCGACGAACTTCAGACCACACGCCTGCAACCTGACATGTCTGACCAGAGGCCAACCAACGACATCGAGCTGCGTGCATTGATCCGCTCGATTATCCGAGAGGAACTCCACTCACAAGCTCCGCCGTGCCATCTTGAGGTTCGTACGACGCCACCTGGTGCCAATCTACGTGACGTCGTGACGGAGGAATTGGCTTTCATGACCGGCACGCAAGTCCCGAGTCCGCACCCCATGCCAACCCCAACTTATGCCTAGATTGCTGCCATAACACCACACCCCCAGCAGACACCACTACAGGCGCCTGGAGTGCACGGCTCGCTTAACTCTCTCACACCACGAGCGCCGGTCCAGCCTTACAACACCTGGCGCACCCCTCGGCCGATTTGTTTCTATTGCGGCGTCCGTGGCCATATTTCAAGATTTTGCCGACGCCGTCAGCAAGACGAAAGACGAGGCTACGACGACTTTGAACGGGACGACGTTTACACCAATGGATCGCAATATCGTCACCCATACCAGAACAGCCCACGTCGATCACAGTCTCCGCAGAACTTCGGCGCAGTTGGCAGTTCCCGATTTCCGCGTCGTTGCTCGCCTTCACCGCTGCGGCGCTCCTCTTCCCCACTTCGACCAGCTACCTTGACTCCTGATCACCGACTGGAAAACTAAATAGTGCAGCTTCGGGAGGGAAAGCTGCATATTGTCACAAGGTAGCAGTGGGCCAGTGGCTCAAGGTGGTAGTGGGACCCACTCTGAAAGGGGGACAACGACGAAGTGCTGAAAGGACAGGCTCCGGTCCGCCATTGTCTCAGCGTCTATTTCTGCTTGTATATATTTGTAAATATACGTTTTCTTGTAACATTATTGGTGGAGGTGCTGGGTACACCTGCGTGCCTGCGTTTCCTCTCGGAAAACCAACACGGAACTTCGGAGCGGTCGTCGCCTCCCTTTCCCTGCAATGACTGACCGAGGTTCGCCGGCGCAGCAGCAGCAGCAGCAGCAGCAGCCCCATGTGGTTCTCCTGCCTCCTCGAGACCCAGGAACCTTTTCGGGCACTGACAAAGACAAGGTGAATGTGGAGGACTGGGTCGCATTGTACGAGCGCGTCAGCGAGTATTACAGGTGGGACCCCACGTTGATGCTCGCCAACGTGGTCTTCTACCTCAGGGATACCGCACTCGTTTGGTACGAGACGCACGAGTCGGAATTAACCACCTGGGACACCTGTAAGTCGAAGCTCATCGAGTTGTCCAGCAGGCCATTTGGTCGCCAGCAGGCCGCAAGAAAAGATCTCGAGTCCCGCGTTCAGACGTCGACAGAGTCTTACGTCTGCTACATACAGGACGTACTGGGTCTTTGTCGAAAAGCTGACGGGAACATGACGGAGGCTGACAAGATTGCCCATATCTTGAAGGGGATTGCCGACGACGCGTTCAATCTACTGATTGTGAAGGATTGCACCACCGTCGACGCCGTGGTCAAGGAATGTCAGCGTTTTGAGCAGGCCAAGAGTCGTCGCATCAGCCGCCATTTCGTACGACTACCTAATACTGCAGCCACATCGACCTGCCAAGACCCCCCCCACGTTCACGCAGGCTACGTCGTCAGAAAATGTCACCCGCATCGTCCGTCGTGAACTGGAAGCAATGGTTCCTGCTGACGTTCCACAGGCTAACGCGTCCACCGTATCGCTCATACAAGCAGTCGTACGCCAAGAGATTGCGAATCTCGGCATAGCACCTGTTTGCTCTATTCGCACTCCCGAGAGCACTCTTGCCGTCGTCAACCAGAACCCAGTGTACCCTTCGCGCTACCGAAACCCTGCTGAATGGAGGACAACTGATGATCGGCCAATCTGCTTCCACTGCTCTCGCGTAGGACACATTGCGCGCCACTGTCGCAATCGGTGGTCGTCGACTTCCTGGAACACCGGGACATGGCGCCGATTTGAAGGCAACTCGCGCAGGCTTTCTCCTCGTTCCGATCTCCAGGCTACTGATGCCCACGTTCCAAGCAGAAGGTTCAGCCGATCCCCGTCACCCCAAGGCCGTCGATCTCTATCGCCGCTTGTTCGTCGATCAACGTCCCCTACACGGCCTGGCCCCTCGACCTCGGGAAACTAGTCCATGCAGCTCCCGGAGGTGACGCTGCGACAACGACCCGGACTTCAAATCCTCTGTTGACGATTCCTACACGCCGAAACATTTTAGAAATCTTGGTGGATAACGTTACCGTTACAGCCCTAATAGACACTGGTGCACAGATTTCAGTGATGAGTGCTGCTCTCCGGGAAAAACTGCGCAAAGTGCTCACGCCTCCTGTTCAGTGTGCAGTAATAGTTGCCGATGGGAGCACATCTACAGTTCTTGGTATGTGCACCTCTCGCGTGTGTATTGCTGGCCGTCAGACCATCGTATTGTTCACCGTGCTTGCGCAGTGCCCACATGACGTGATCCTCGGTCTCGACTTTCTTTCGACGCACTCCGCTCTTATCGACTGCTCGACGGGCCTTCTTCAGCTGGAGCTCCCTCTAGACGCCTACGTTGACCATGACGCTCCCAGTCGCCTATGTGCCATGAAGTTTGTGCATCTTCCGCCTCAAGCCGCGACGTACGTCCAGCTTATCCTTGATCCACCTGTGCGCGATGGTGAATATGTTGTTTCACCGATTACCGACGTCGTCTTGAAGTATTCTGTTGCCGTACCGCACACTGTGGTCACAGTATGCCGCAACCAGACTTGTTTACCTCTCTTGAACTTCGGTCTAACCACCCATGTGCTGCCTGCAGGTATTACGCTCGGCGTCGTGTCGTCACTGCAAGATTGCCATATCTCTCAGTTATCAGCAGGTGTTCCTAGTCACCATGCCAACTCGCTCACTGCACTCGACCTTGCACGCACTGACATTGAGAAAATGATAGCGCCCGATCTTCCGCCCACTGAAGCACAAGACCTGCGTGGTATCTTGACATCCTATGCCGATATCTTCGATCTTGACAACCGCCCTTTAGGCCAGACATCGGTTGTGACCCACCACATTAACACCGGCGATGCCAACCCAATTCACCGGCGCCCTTACCGTGTGTCCGCTGCCGAACGCGCTGTCATCCAGAAAGAAGTCGAAAAGATGCTCGCCAAAGGTGTCGTCGAACAATCAGCTAGTCCGTGGGCATCTCCTGTCGTGCTTGTAAAGAAGAAGGACAATACATGGCGATTTTGCGTTGACTACAGGCACCTCAACAAGGTCACTAAGAAGGACGTTTACCCCTTGCCACGCATCGATGACGCACTCGACTGCCTTCATGGCGCCAAGTTCTTCTCATCCATTGACCTTCGATCTGGTTATTGGCAGATCGCTGTTGATCCGCAAGACCGAGAAAAAACCGCATTTGTAACCCCAGATGGCCTGTACCAATTTAAGGTCATGCCGTTTGGGCTTTGCAATGCTCCCGCCACCTTTGAGCGGATGATGGATTCCCTTCTACGCGGCTTCAAGTGGTCAACATGCTTGTGCTACCTGGACGATGTCATCGTTTTTTCACCAACATTCGCAAGCCATCTTGAGCGGCTCTCCACTGTTCTCGAGGTATTCCGCAAAGCTGGTCTACAGTTGAACTCCTCCAAATGCCATTTTGGCCGTCGTGAAATAACGGTACTGGGTCACCTCGTTAACGCAGCTGGCGTCCAGCCTGATCCCGACAAAATTCGCGCAGTGACACAATTTCCCGTACCTTGTTCGGCTAAAGATGTCCGCAGCTTTCTCGGGTTGTGTTCCTATTTCCGCCGCTTCATCCGGAATTTTGCCGATATTGCGCGTCCTCTCACAGAACTACTCAAGAAAGACGCCAACTTTACTTGGGGTTCGCCTCAAGCTGCTGCGTTTTCGGCGCTCGTTACAGCCCTCACAACTTCTCCAGTATTAGCCCACTTTGATCCCACCGCCCCGACGGAGGTTCGCACCGACGCGAGTGGCCATGGGATTGGTGCTGTTCTCGCTCAGCGTCAACACGGACGAGACTGCGTCATCGCCTACGCCAGCCGACTGTTGTCCACGGCGGAGAAGAACTATTCAATCACTGAAAGAGAGTGCCTTGCTCTAGTTTGGGCAGTTGCTAAGTTTCGCCCATACCTGTACGGCCGCAGCTTTACTGTTGTAACTGACCATCACGCCCTGTGCTGGCTCTCTTCGCTCAAAGATCCCACGGGCCGCCTCGGTCGTTGGTCTCTCCGCCTTCAAGAATACACCTTCTCGGTGGTTTACAAATCCGGCCAACTCCATCAGGACGCCGATTGTCTGTCACGGTACCCAGTGGATCCACCCAACACCGCAGAGGGACCCGCTGAGTCTGGGGTATTCTCAATATCAGACTTCCTCGATATAGGTTGTGAGCAACGCCGCGACTCGGTTTTACGTCCCATCATTGACAGTCTGAGTTCCGGAACTCCAAGCAGTTCTCTACACTTGTACTGCCTTCACGATGGTGTTCTATACCGCCACAATATGCGCCCCCACGGCTCTGAACGCCTTCTCGTCGTGCCTTCCCATTTGCGGGCAGATGTTCTTCGCCAGCTCCATGATGAACCTACCGCCGGTCACCTTGGAGTTACACGCACTTACGATCGCGTCCGGCGCCGTTTCTTCTGGCCAGGCCTTTATCGCTCCGTGCAAAAGTACGTCAGCAGCTGCGACCTCTGTCAACGTCGAAAACGACCAACAATGCTTCCAGCCGGACACCTCCAGCCTATTGACATCCCCGCCGAACCATTCTACCGCGTCGGGCTCGACCTCCTCGGACCATTCCCCACTTCTGCATCCGGGAACAAGTGGGTCGCCGTAGCGACTGACTACGCCACACGTTACGCCATTACCCGCGCTCTTCCCACCAGCTGCGCAACTGATGTCGCCGACTTTCTACTGCATGACATCATCTTGCATCACGGTGCTCCTCGCCAGCTTCTCACCGACCAAGGCCGATACTTCTTGTCCCGCGTCATCCAGGACATTGTTCGTTCCTGTTCTACGAACCACAAACTCACAACGGCATACCACCCGCAAACTAATGGGCTTACGGAGCGCCTGAACCGCACTCTCACCGACATGTTGTCGATGTACGCTTCTGCCGACCACCGCGACTGGGACGCAACGTTACCCTACGTCACATTCGCTTACAACTCCTCCAGGCATGACACCACAGGTTATTCCCCGTTTTATCTTCTGTATGGACGTGAGCCATCCCTCCCTCTTGACACGCTGCTTCCCACTGGCTCGAACTCGCCTGTCACATACGTTCTCGATGCCATTGCCCGAGCCGACACAGCACGACAGATTGCCCGAGAGCGCCTCACAGCATCTCAGGCCTCTCAAAAAGACCTGTATGATCGCCGACACCGAGATGTCTCTTATGAACCCGGTTCACTTGTCCTATTGTGGACCCCATGTCGTCATCGGTCTCTCAGAAAAGCTGTTATTTCGCTATGACGGACCATACAAAGTCCTGCGGAAGGTCACTGACCTCACATATGAAATACAGCGAGTCGCCGATTCAGTGCAGTCAACGCCAACGCCATCCACTGTTGTGCACGTCGCAAGACTGAAACCATATGTGCCGTCCACCTCACTACTTCCGTGACCAGCGCCGGGTCGGCGCTTTTACGCCGCGGGGTAGTGTCACAAGGTAGCAGTGGGCCAGTGGCTCAAGGTGGTAGTGGGACCCACTCTGAAAGGGGGACAACGACGAAGTGCTGAAAGGACAGGCTCCGGTCCGCCATTGTCTCAGCGTCTATTTCTGCTTGTATATATTTGTAAATATACGTTTTCTTGTAACAATATTTCGGACTATATCAAACTCCTCCGGATCGCCTTTCAAATATATTGTTGGTGTGTGTTGAAGGTATACGGACTGAGGCATTGGTGGACACAGGTGCATCGCTTTCCGTAATTAGTGCAGACTTCTGTTCCCGCTTGAATAAAGTGAAGACGCCATACGATGGCCCTCCCCCTCGCTGTGCTGACGGAGTTCTTATTCGGCCCTCCAGTGTTTGTACAGTGCGTGTTTCCATTGATGGCATCCTTCATCATATTCAGTTTCTTGTGCTGCCCTCGTGTACACACGCACTCATCTTGGGATGGGACTTCCTTTCTTCAGCGTCAGCTTTCATATCTTGTCGTCAGCGAGTCATATATAAGACAGACACTGAGTTTCCATCCGATGTCGCTCCTCACAGCTTCCGTTTAGTCACAGCCTCTGACTGTTTTATTTCGCCGGGAGATAAGAATATTATTGCACTGGCTTCTGACACCGTCGTTAATGTTGACGTGTTCATTGCTCAAGTGCTTTTCCACTTTTTCGCAGCACCTTGAGCGTTTGGACGAAGTTTTAACATGCATTTCGAACGCTCGACTTCAGCTCAATACAATGAAATGCCACTTCGCCAGCAACAGTATCAAAGTGCTGGGCCACCTTGTCAGTAAAGATGGCGTTCGACCAGACCCGGACAAGATTACTGTCGTGATTCGTCTCCCTCGCCCTGAAAAACAAAAACAGTTGCGAAGTTTTCTTGGCCTGGCTTCTTACTTCCGCCGCTTCATCAGTCACTTTGCTGCCATTGCGGGACCATTACAGAAGCTTCTCACGCCGGGAACGGCCTTCGCTTGGACTGATGACTGCGAGTGTGTTTTCCAAGCCCTTAAACGTGCGTTAACCTCAGACCCCGTCCTCCGTCACTTCGACGAGAGTGCCCCCACTTTACTGCACAGAGATGCAAGCGGTCATGGGATCGGTGTTGTCCTCCTACAGCGCGACGCCACTTCACGAGAGAGAGTTGTTGCCTATGCCAGTCGCGCCCTAACACCTGCGGAGCAGAACTACTCGAAAACAGAGCAGGAATGTCTTGCTGTAGTTTGGGCCATACAAAATTTTCGACCGTATCTTTATCGACGCCACTTCACTGTGATTACCGACCATCACGCTTTATGCTGGTTGTCCTCACTTAAAAATTTGTCGGGACGCCTCGGTCGCTGGATACTTCGTTTGCAAGAATACACTTTTGACGTTTTGTACAAGTCTGGCAAACAGCATCAAGATGCCGACGCTCTCTCTCGCTGCCCTCTGCCACTTTCTTCTCTGACCACGCACCCTCGTTGCTACTCAGGTGATCCAGAGCCTGCATCTATACTGACGTTATCGCCCCTGGCAGTTCCTGAGTCGCTATCTTCCATCCACTGCACTCACTTCGCCTCGTATCAACGTGATGACCCCTATTGTAACCGCATCATGGCATTCCTCAGTGGAACGTCTTCACCTTTTAATGCATGGAGGAAGGAAAACTAAGGAGAGGCCCTGTCGTCACATTCGTGAAGCCTTCACATCGCAAACACCCGCATCGCCTCCTAGCGAAGGCGCAGCGAAACATTTCGCGACTTCCGTCGCGACGTTTGCAAGCGCATGCGCGCATCGCGAAACTTTCCAGCCTTTTTTTTGTTTGTTTGTTTGTTTTTCGCCGTGCAAGCGGTGTAGTCGACTCACGCTTGCTGCTCTTTGTGTGTGTTCTTTAGGAAAGCTACGCAATGCCCAACTGTTGCGTATACCCTGTGCAAATCGCGTGCACTGCGGACAGTACCGGGTGTCACTTTTCATGTGTACGTATACGTTCGCTTCATTACTGATCACTAAGGCATGGTATTTGCGTGCGAAGCTCTCGGATGTGCGCTCTGTTGCTTATTACTCATTCTGTCAACTCGGAACACACGTGAAATTTTGTTTTGGGCGTCTGACGCGCCGTACATACCATGCGCTGGTAGCATCGTACGTTTTAGAGGCTGTGTCGTTCAAACAAAAGGGCAATAAACTTTTGTTGTTGTTATCGGACTACGTGATATATGTATTGTGCGGTGTGCGCTCGCTGCGTGCTTGTGTTGTGTGCGCACTGGAATTACAAACTTTACATGCACGGTCGCGTATACAATACACCGCGGTGTCCTCTTTTCGACGTGAAGTTACGTGAACTATAGGTTGGCGCTGCGCCGAATAGCTTACTCCATATACACGTGCAAAGAACTGCTAATCGGGCAATAGATCTGGAAATCGGGCTACGAGAGAGGAAAAGAAAGGCCTAACGCCCAGCAGAAGGCGTAAGTCACTGCTAGGTGAGTCCGAATACGATGAGGCAGGGGCTGAATGTTTTTGATTACGGCACGTACCGGTACTTTCTGTACTGTTGCGCAAAAACGCTCCACGAAGAATTTCAGCACGCAGCGCTCGGGCCTGCCACGCACGAACAGCCTGGTAAACGTCTGCTTGCAACATTTTACTGCGTGCGAACCGCACAATAAGCGCTAAGTTTACGCCGGAACTACAGATTCGAGCAGAAGCGAACCACAGCGGAGAGCACGCCGCGGGGCGTCTGCTGTTTTGTTTGCCCCATACCGGTTTGTTTGCCCCATAAATCTGACGTCACTTCCGCCACACTTTTCGCAATGCATTGGGATACGATAGGGCCTCTCCTTAGTTTTTCCTTCCTCCATGTTTTAATGCCAGACTACGTCGTCAGCTAAGGCAATTCAAGCTAGAAAACAATGTGCTGCGTCGCAATACTTACAATACCGATGGGCATAGGTGGGTGCCAGTACTTCCCCATTCGCTGCGTACACAAGTTCTCGAAGCACTGCACGACGACCCGTCCGCTGGCCACGTAGGGTTTCACAAGTCGTACAACCGCGTTAGGAGCCGCTTCTTCTGGCCTGGCCTTTCTACCTTTGTGGCCAAGTATGTCGCTTCTTGCACACTTTGTCAACGCCGGAAACGACCAACTTCACCTCCTGCTGGCCTGTTACAACTTATCCTATGTCCCGAAACACCCTTTGCCATAGTCACAATAGACCTGGTCGGGCCACTTCCCGTAACGCCCGCAGGTCATCAGTGGATTGGACGGCGGTCGACCACCTCACACGGTATGCAGAGACCGCCCCTCTACGCACTAGTTCTGCGTCCGACGTGGCCACCTTCTTTTTGGAAGCCATAGTGTTGCGTCATAGTGCACCTCGCGTGCTGTTGAGTGGCCGCGGCAATACCTTTTTGTCGACAATTCTTGAAGAAGTGCTGAAAACATGTGGCACAGTTCATAAGAGGACATCAGCCTACCACCCTCAAACAAATGGCCTAACGGAGCGATTCCATCGTACGCTAACCGACATATCAATGTACATCGGACCACACCACGATAACTGGGACACAATCTTACCGTTCGTGACGTTTGCACACAACACCACTGTCCAACGAACTACCGGATATTCACCTTTCTACCTGGTCTACGGTCGTGCGCTGACATTCGCCATCGACGCCTCTTTCTTCAATGCAACAACGAAAATCTCAACAACAATAGCAGAACACTTCGTCTCTAGGCTTGACGAATGTCGGCAACGTGCTCGCCTCAACACAGAGGCCAGTCAACAAGATCGTAAGGAGCGTTATGACAGCTTTCATCGCGACGTCACCTTCCATCCTGGCGATGAAGTACTACTTCGGGCGCCTGTTCGTACTCCTGGATTGTGTGAAAAGCTTCAGTCACACTTCCTTGGACGTTACGTTGTTCGTGAACAAACATCCCCAGTGAACTATCTGTCACCCCCGTCGAGGTCTCTTCGGACCGTCGTTACCGTGCTTCTGAGATAGTGCACGTATCGCGTCTCAAGTCATTCGTTCGGCGTACCTTTCCCGCCTAAATCGCGGCCGGGCCGGCCGCTCGCAAGCGCGGGGAGATTAGTATGAGCATTGTGTATGCCCTTCATGTTCTCATATGTACATATTCATCATCATCACCAACTGTGTGTTTGGGTTGTAAGGCTCATACTCGGGACAATAAAAAAGAGTCTTGAGAGTCCTAAACGTTGCCTCACTGTATATATATATATATATATATATATATATATATATATATATATATATATATATATATATATATATATATATATATATATATATATATATATATATATATATATAGTTGAAGGAGTGGTTGCCGTAGCAGTAGAAGTATGAGAGGTGGCGGGGGGCATACGCTTAGAATGATCGATTAATGCATTAATGCTCTCTCAAAGAAGTCAGCAATACAAGGCAGGCGAATGTTAAACACGGCAGATATGAAACGATGAAGAAACACTGCAAGTACGATAACCCAGCGTACTGGCTCTCAGATGCTTCTTTGCTGAGTATTCTGCTGGATTAGTGTTAGGATCGTTTAGAGTACTATTAGAGCGCAAAACGAGACCATAATAAAGTTTTGCCATCCATCCATCCATCCATTTATACCTGCGAGCATGGCTGTGCCCATATGAGCGCGGCTTTAGGAACATGGCTGTAAAAACACCAGGCCTGCGCAGAATATGCACCACAGTCACAGCGAAAACGTTAGGAGAGGCCTTTCTAGAGCTCGCTGCACACTCTGCTAAGCGACTAATGAGAGTGGAGTTGTAGGGTACCCATTACAGGATAAATCATCATAAATCTTCAAAGTAGAAAAGTCCCCACTATGTCATTATTCATCATTCTACGGAGAAGCCAGATACCCACTAGAGTCTGTAAGGCATCATGTGCCCATTGCTGATTCTGTGGCTAATGATTGGGAATAATTATGGTGAAGCCATCTGTGATGGGTGGGAAGCTTTAAGCCAACCACTTGCTACGAATTTCGCATTGTGTGGCGGCTGGTGTTATTTTGCTATTCTACGACGATCTATTGCATCTATTAACGTGATTGCTTCCTGACATGACGCCTGTATTGGGCAGTTTTGCAAGGACATTCAAGAAACGGCGTGGCTCTGTGGTAGAATACTCGACTGCCACGCAGAGGGCCCGAATTCAAATCCCACTTCAACCGTATTGCTCCTTCCTCATTGCGCGCGATAGCTCCTACGCGCGCTGGTCACGGCGCACAACCACGCCGCCAATATCGGCTGTTGTGGTCGCATAACAGCCTTTTCTGTCAAAGAGATGTGATTTAAGACCTCGGCCGAGAACGTTTCGAAATACAGGAGCCCTTGCCGTATCGGGCAATTGGGGACAAACGGACCTTTGCGCCTTCGGGCCTAACGTACAACATTTTCTTTCATTCATGCTTTCTTTCTATCGCATTGCTCAATGTTCCCTCCTAACTGTTTCCGTCCTCCATGCCGGCGATTAGACTTTAGTCCACGTGCTTAGAAGCGCAATACATCGGTTGCTACAGGCAGCAACGACGGTCGTTCGTTCCTATCCAGGCGACAATGAAATTAGGCAGCGTTAATGACAAGTCGCCTCGACGAAAAATCAGATTGCAATAACAGAAATGGCCAGTGGCGTACAAACTCGATCGCGAGTGGGGGGACTGGCCTCCCTCGCCCTGTCCGCCACGTATATATATATATATATATATATATATATATATATATATATATATATATATATATATATATATATATATATATATATATATAGAGAGAGAGAGAGAGAGAGAGAGAGAGAGAGATAGAAGAGAGGACTTCGTTCGCGCTAAATTTGATGTGATTCGTCATATATGAGATAGAATTTGGTTAGCAGTGTTCAATACCATTACAGGAAAAGTAAAGTCATATCTACGTAACATACACTGGGACAGCCATACATATACGTGCTATGCATGCAATAGTATGGCAAGCAACACTTTTTATACATTATCCACACAACTTTATGCTTGATAGAAACTTCAGCGCAAGCAAGGACGGACCACAAAGAATACATGAGACAAGCACAGCGCCAGTGCTTGTCTCATCTATTCCTTGTAGTCCGTCCGAGTTTGCGATGAAGTTTCCATCTTAAAAAAAGCTATGTACCAACTAGGCCCAAAAGAAGTTTTGTTGAACTTTATGCATAAATACAATTATGCCGATGGAGGCCTCCCCTGTAGTATAGATTTGTATACTTCAATGCAATTTCGCTAACGTCCAGAAGCTGCTCACTGATAATTGCGTTTTTAGTGTAGGCAACAGTGACAGAACATTTTCTTCTCCGTATTTAGTACTACACTTTCTTGCAGATATTAAGGTTTGCGTATCTTATATTTTGCCTTCTTTGCTCCTAGTCGAAATAGTGTTTCTGGCGCATGGTTATTAATATTACTATTATATATTATATTACTATGAATGTTAACGTGTCAACCTCAACTTTTTTTAAGCAAGAATTTGTGGTATTAGTGGCATAGTACATTCCTTATACTAATCGTATTTGTATTTGCAACCTTGCATGGAGAGTGCGAACTTCATAGTAGAACACAGCGCCATAATAGAAAAGAAAAACCAAACAGGACCAGCGCTGAACAGCGCTGGTTATTTTTGATCTTTGTCTTCGTTCTATTGTGCTATTTTCTACTTTGCTTGCAAGGCCCTCCGGCACCTCCAAGTAAACGCGCCTATGTAAACGCTGTCAGCACAAATTTTCTTTAGAAAAAATATGCGTGATTTTAACGTAAAAATACCCCCATTTTTTTCCTTCCGCATTGCTCGTTAGCTGTTTATGACTGGTCGAAATTTTCTGGGCCATACATACCGCACCTGCGCGTAACGCGATGCAACAAATGGCCACAAAATAATCCTCTGCGTAATGAACACTCAAGCATGACTTCATAAAAATTAAGAAAATACGCTATTTTCAGTACAGCATAATTTTGGTCATTGGTTTTTTGCCGTTCGTAAAACATTTCCGGCGTGCCTTAAAATCACGTGCTTGTTAAGCGACGTCACAAATCTGTGAAATCCCATGCTGTTAAAATTACGTGCGCACACTGAACGACGAATTACTATGCTCAAGAATACATCAACATTTTTTTGTAATAGCCGGACAGTGTCCCATTCTGAGTAAATCAAGAAGGCTGCCCACCGATCACATTGGAAGGGGCTACTTATAGCAATTGGCGAGATGGATTCATATGAATAGAATAAATATTTTCTGTTGTAGTATAACGATGTTGAGCTGTTCGTGCACGTGTACAACTCTGTGAACTCATTTTTGCTGAAAGAGAGGAAGAGAGGGAGAGAAATAAACAGCGCTGCGCGTGTGTGCTTCTTTGCTGTCCGAGTCGTATTTTGCCTTGTACAAGTCAATTCGAGATGACCCAAGGCCAACTAGCCCGGCTGTGACATCAATCTCTTTAGTCCTGAAAACTTCGATCGCGGGATCGAATGCCGGCTCCGGCGGACGCACTTTCGATTGAGGCGAAAATGTTTGAGGCATGCGTGCTTAAATTTAGGTACACGTTAAAGAACCAGATGTGGTCTAAATTTCCGGAGCCTTACACTGTATGGGTTCTCTCATAATGATATCGTGACTTTGGGACGTTAAATTTCAAAAATTATAAGTCCAGAAATCCGTGGACCTTGAGCATTTCCCTGATTGGTATATAGATCCAGTTGCGGGACAAGCTTGAAAGCTGGGCTTCCCAACGTACTCGAGTCGACTGCCTTATTCCTTGCCTTGTTCAGAGCCGCTACGATCGCTGCAAGCTACCATATGATAAGGAAGGCCAAGGCAGGAAAAACTTTATTGGGCGAGTGAGTTTGGGCCCTTTACGGACCCTGGGCCACGGCGCGACCATCAAATTGCGCCTATGTGTTTTTAGGTTAATATAAATACGTTGTCAAGGCGAAGCAGATTAATCGGAAACTCAAGCGAAAACATTCTTTAGCTCCCCCAATGCGGTCCTACTAAAAATTGGGAGACGCTTGAGCTTCGCCTTTAACGGTTGAACGCGATAGCGATGTCCGGCCCCATCCTCATCGCGCACTGTTTCGCTTGTCATTATGCTCAGTCACCCAGCCAGCCAGCCACACACACACACGCGCACACACACACACACACACACACACACACACACACACACACACACACACACACACACACACACACACACACACACACACACACACACACACACACACACACACACACACACACACACACACACACACACACACACACACACACACACACACAGGGCATACCTATGGCAAACCATAATGTAAAGCTTTCCGCCCTCTTCAACAGTACTTTTATGACAACAGTGTCCCCACTACGTGTGTGTAAGAGAATGAGCGCAATAACGTGTGTGCCCTTTGCAACGTGTTCGTAGATAATACGCGCAGTAATGTGTGCGCCTTTTGTAATTGGTGGCCGGCTTTACACCGCCAACTCTTTACGCAATTCACATGCTGTGACTACCACTGGCAATGTATGCTTGCACCACGTACTGCGACGCCTGTACACAGGACGCGTAGGTTTGGGAACCAGGAAAGTTACTTTCAGTGCAGTTCCAAGCAGTGGCATGACTCTGTGTTAGAACACCTCCTTTATCACGCCGAAGGCCGAGGTTCGATTCCATCTCAGGTCCACCTGTTTTTATTATTATTATTTGCACCCATGGCGGTTTTTCGGTCACGAACAATGATGCTTTTCCGCTCACAACCAATGATGCACAAGCCGACAGCGGAATTTCTGCGGCAAGCTATCGTGTTAAAACATTCAACAGTTCTACACAATCATCGACTGATAGAAAATTGGATATAGAGAAGCGGTAAACAAAATGAACTTCCTGAAACAGGAAAAGCGTTTGATCGGGCCATCAAACGTTTACTGGTTCCTTCCCGTATTTGTGTCGTCGATTATGTAAATTTCAGGCCAGGAAGACAGAATAAAATGATGACAGAGTGCTCTAACGTTAAGAGGCCCTATTCAGCCTTCTCTGTAATGCTGTAGCGCAAATCGTCGCATAGGCGGCCTGTACCGCAGAGAACTTACAGTGCGGGTTCGTGAGGCGCTGGAGACATTCTCCACATCAAAAGCGCAGGACAAATTTCATTATATAATTAAGTGATTGCTGTTTATAAGTAAAAGTTCGCCGCAGGTCATGGTTTCCCAGTGTGCAGCCGACAGTGACCACTGTCGAAAGTGGGGGGGGGGGGCTCCGCCCCCCTAACTTTTCTCAGTGGGGGGCTAGCGCCCCCCTTGCCCCCCCGGTAGATACGCCTATAGAAATGGCTCATCGCCGTGAAGACCACGATCAAGACAGCATCAATTATTGGAAAACTGCGCACGCGAGTTCGCATGTGACCAGCGCACCTTGTAGGGCCGCATTTCTGTACGCTCATCGGAGCTGAAGGCTCGCCGACTCCACGGAAATCATTGAGTTAAAAACCTTCGCTTAAAAGTGAGGCGGAAAACAAACATGCAGAATACAAAGATAGCGCAACCAAAATCAATAATCTTATTATGGTAATAAACATTGAGAAATAAAAAATACAAGATTTCTCATTATCATAGGCTTGCCTTCGTCGTAAAAAATTCACCCAGAATCGATGTTAGGAAAATTGAATGAAATATTTAAAGATAACAAGTACAAGACCTTTTTAATGATTTTCGAAAGTGTGCCCTTAGGCATAATAATTAGGAATTCACAAATACACATAAAAATTTGGTTCGTGTATGAAGTCAAGTAATGAGCGGTGGTGAGGTCCACGAATCCAGCGGTCAAGGTCGGGTGGACGGCCAGGCCTGAGGCCAGTTGCACGCACGTGACGATGACAGCTTAATTGTAGACCCGTGCCAGTCCACAATAGGTGTGTGGCGGTTACATCGCGGATAACTGCAAGACTTCCTCCCTATAACCTTGCCCTATGGTAAAGCGTACAGTCTCAACGGAGAAAGATTAGTACAAGTGAACAGCGTCCGCAGCCGCAAAATTGCGAGACGCGGCGCTGTTGTTCACGAGCACCCCGATAGCGAGATTGCCAAGCACATTCCACTTTCCAAAGCAGGGGTGGCCGGCGGACCAGCGGAAAGCAGCCCATCTTCCTGTTGGATCATCCGAAAGTCCATATTTTAAAGAAACGTTAGTTCATTGCTTATCGCCAGATGTGGCTATGCACACAATATTCTTTTTGTTTACGTTGTTTTCTTTTTTCGCCGAAGTTGCGAGCAACCGTATCATTATCGCAGTTGCCCAGAAAAAGCTCCTTGTTGGAGTGCTTTCCGCCGGCCACCCCTGCTTTGGAAAATGGAATGTGCTTGGCACTCTCGATATCGGTGCGCTCGGGAAAAATGCGGCGCCGCGTGCCAATCTTTTTCTGCTGATAATAATACTAATGTCTGGGGTTTAACGTCCCAAATCCATGATATGATTATGAGGGACGCCGTAGTGGAGAGCTCCGGAAATTTCTACCACCTGGGGTTCTTGAACGTGCACCTAATTCTAAGTACACGAACCTCAAACATTTCCACCTCCATCAAAAATGCAGCCGCCGCGGCCGGGATTTGATACCGCGACCTGTGGGCGTGAGCAGTGATCAGTCGAGCGCCACAACCACTAGACCACCATGGCGGGGGTTTTCTGTTGATACTGTACACTCGCGATTACTTTTATTAAAATTGGATTAAACATTGGAAATCGATAAATACGAGATTTCTTAAGGATTAGCGTTTTCGTCAGAAATGCGCGCAAAATCAAGGGTTTATCATACTTGGATGAAACTTTCAACATAGAGAAGAATTTGAAATGCGATCTTTGGTCGAAACACAAACAATATCAATTTTATTGAGAAATTAAAAATACAAGATCTTCATGGGCAAGACAGCGTTATAATAACATATGCAGCCACACTGAATTTTATTAAAACTGGATATATTTGCCAAACATCTTTTCCAAATTAGCAATTTCAGAACTAAATATATAACAGGTATTCTGGGAGGCCGGTAAAAAACACCCATTGTTTTGGACATTGCTTTTTCCACAGCAGCCTAAAGCGTCTGCGCAATGCTGGCATCTGTAATATTATTCTGGCGAGCGCTAATACTAGCATAATCACGTGTCATTTCCTTGATAATCGCCATAGATTTTCTTTGATCACCGTCTTCTGTACATTACTTCAAGCAGCGGATTTTCTTGGGAATGAACGGGACAGCTTCAGTAAAACTTCTTGTTGGGCGAGTTGTTGTTGGATCCCGTACGACATTTTTTAGCGCAAGAGTGGAAAGAAATCTTGATCGCCATGTGCACTGTGTTCTTCTTCTCTCACCAAGATTTCTTTAGCGATCGCCATGTGCACTGTGTTCTTCTTCTCTCACCAAGGTTTCTTTAGCGATCGCCATGTGCACTGTGTTCTTATCTTACCAAGATCTCTTTAGCGATCGCCCTGTGCCCTGTATTCTTCTCTTACCAAGATTTCTTTAGCGACCATCCTGTGCACTGTGTTCTTCTTCTCTTACCAATATTTCTTTAGCGATCGCACTGTGCACTGTGTTCTTCTCTTACCAAGATTTCTTTAGCGATCGCCATGTGAACTGTGTTCTTCTTCTCTCACCAAGATTTCTTTAGCGATCGCCATGTGCACTGTGTTCTTCTTCTCTCACCAAGGTTTCTTTAGCGATCGCCATGTGCACTGTGTTCTTCTTCTCTCACCAAGATTTCTTTAGCGATCGCCATGTGCACTGTGTTCTTCTTCTCTCACCAAGATTTCTTTAGCGATCGCCATGTGCACTGTGTTCTTCTTCTCTCACCAAGGTTTCTTTAGCGATCGCCATGTGCACTGTGTTCTTATCTTACCAAGATCTCTTTAGCGATCGCCCTGTGCACTGTATTCTTCTCTTACCAAGATTTCTTTAGCGACCATCCTGTGCACTGTGTTCTTCTTCTCTCACCAATATTTCTTTAGCGGTCGCACTGTGCACTGTGTCCTTCTTCTCTTACCAAGATTTCTTTAGCGATCGCCATGTGCACTGTGTTCTTCTCTCACCAAGATTTCTTTAGCGATCGCCATGTGAACTGTGTTCTTCTTCTCTCACCAAGGTTTCTTTAGCGATCGCCATGTGCACTGTGTTCTTATCTTACCAAGATCTCTTTAGCGATCGCCCTGAGCACTGTGTTCTTCTCTCACCAAGATTTCTTTAGCGATCGCCCTGTGCACTGTTTTCTTCCCTGACGAAAATTTCTTTAGCGATCGCCCTGTGCACTGTGTTCTTCTTCTCTTACCAAGATTTCTTAAGCGATCATCTTGTGCACTGTGTTCTTCTTCTTTTACCAAGATTTCTTTAGCGATCAACATGTCCACTGTGTTCTTCTCTCAACAAGATTTCTTTAGCGATCGCCATGTGCACTGTGTTCTTCTCACACCAAGATTTCTTTTGCGATCGCCATGTGCACTGTGTTCTTCCCTCACCAAGATTTCTTTAGCGATCGCCATGTGCACTGTGTTCTTCTTCTCTTACCAAGATTTCTTTAGCGATCGCCATGTGCACTGTGTTCTTCTCACACCAAGATTTCTTTAGCGATCGCCATGTGCACTGTGGTCTTCTTCTCTTACCAAGATTTCTTTAGCGATCGCCATGTGCACTGTGTTCTTCTTGTCTCACCAAGATTTCTTTAGCGATCGCCATGTGCACTGTGTTCTTCTTCTCTTGCCAAGATTTCTTTAGCGATCGCCATGTGTACTGTGTTCTTCTTCTCTTACCAAGATTTCTTAAGCGATCATCTTGTGCACTGTGTTCTTCTTCTCTTACCAAGATTTCTTTAGCGATCAACATGTCCACTGTGTTCTTCTCTCAACAAGATTTCTTTAGCGATCGCCATGTGCACTGTGTTCTTCTTCTCTTACCAAGATTTCTTTAGCTATCGCCATGTGTACTGTGTTCTTCTCACACCAAGATTTCTTTTGCGATCGCCATGTGCACTGTGTTCTTCTCTCACCAAGATTTCTTTAGCGATCGCCATGTGCACTGTGTTCTTCTTACCAAGATTTCTTTAGCGATCGCCATGTGCACTGTGTTCTTCTTTTCACACCAAGATTTCTTTAGCGATCGCCATGTGCACTGTGTTCTTCTTCTCTTACCAAGATTTCTTTAGCGATCGCCATGTGCACTGTGTTCTTCTTGTCTCACCAAGATTTCTTTAGCGATCGCCATGTGCACTGTGTTCTTCTTCTCTTACCAAAATTTCTTTAGCGACCGCCATGTGTACTGTGTTCTTCTTCTCACACCAAGATTTCTTAAGCGATCATCTTGTGCACTGTGTTCTTCTTCTCTTACCAAGATTTCTTTAGCGATCAACATGTCCACTGTGTTCTTCTCTCAACAAGATTTCTTTAGCGATCGCCATGTGCACTGTGTTCTTTTTCTCTTACCAAGATTTCTTTAGCGATCGCCATGTGTACTGTGTTCTTCTCTCACCAAGATTTCTTTAGCGATCGCCATGTGCACTGTGTTCTTCTTCTCTTACCAAGATTTCTTTAGCGATCGCCATGTGCACTGTGTTCTTCTCACACCACGATTTCTTTAGCGATCGCCATGTGCACTGTGTTCTTCTTCTCTTACCAAGATTTCTTTAGCGATCGCCATGTGTACTGTGTTCTTCTTCTCACACCAAGAATTCTTTCGCGACCGCCTTGTGCACTGTGTTCTTCTCTTACCAAGATTTCTTCAGCGATCATCCTGTGGACTGTGTTCTTCTTCTCTTACCAAGATTTCTTTAGCGATCACCATGTGCACTGTGTTCTTCTTGTGTTAACAAGATTTCTTTAGCGATCGCCATGTGCACTGTGTTCTTCTCTCACCAAGATTTCTTTATCGATCGCCTTGTGCACTGTGTTCTTCTTCTCTCACCAAGATTTCTTTAGCGATCGCCCTGTGCACTGTGTTCTTCTTCTCTTACCAAGATTTCTTTAGAGATCGCCCTGTGCACTGTCTTCTTCTTTTACGTCACGGTGGTCTAGTGATTATGGCGCCCGACTGCTGACCCGAATGTCGCGGGATCGAATCCCGGCCGCGGCGGCTGCATTTTCGATGGAGGCGGAAATGTTTGAGGCCCGTGTACTTAGATTAGGTGCACGTTAAAGAACCCCAAGTGGTCGAAATTTCCGGAGCCCTCTACTACGGCGTCTCTCATAATCATATCGTGGTTTTGGGACGTTAAACCCCAGATATTATTATTATCTTCTTCTCTTACCAATATTTCTTTAGCGATCGCCCTGTGCACTGCGTTCTTTTTCTCTTACCAAGATTTCTTTAGCGATCGCCCTGTGCACTGTGTTCATCTTCTCTTACCAATATTTCTTTAGCGATCGCCCTCTGCCCTGTGTTCTTCTTCTCTTACCAAGATTTCTTAGCGATCGCCCTGTGCACTCTGTTCTTAATCTCTTACCAGTATTTCTTTAGCGATAGCCCTGTGCACTGTGTTCTTCTTCTCTTACCAAGATTCCTTTAGAGATCGCCCTGTGCACTCTGTTCTTATTTTCTTACCAATATTTCTTTGGTGATCGCCCTGTGCACTGCGTTCTTCTTCTCTTACCAAGATTTTTTTAGCAATTGCCCTGTGCACTGTGTTCTTCTTTTCTTAACGAGGTTTCTTTCCTTTACACATTTGCGCAAAAGAATGTCGTATGTGAAACAGCTTCAGTAGTCCGCCCTGTGAGCACCATCACAGATAAAACACTTCTCTTGTGTAGTTATGTGACGCTTACCACATATCATAACAACAGCAGGAAACCAAGCCAAATAAGTAATAGGGGACGCTAATTGTACTAGTTTTTAAGTGTACCGCAGTAATTGTGATATAGATGTGCAGAAAGTAAGATGGCCGAAAAGACAACATGCCACCTGCAGGAACCGAACCTGCAACCTTCCGATTACGACCCGATGCTATTTTCTTTTATTGAAATGTTGAATATGAGAGGTTGGTGCCATTACGGCGGCACCGGCTACTCCTCGCTTAGGAGATAAAATATGTAGTAAAAATATAAAAAAGAATAATCAGGGCACAACATGCTATGCAGTCGAACATAAACTTTGGAAATGCAGTACAATCGAACACCACATATTCTTCCCATGCTCTTGCCAAATGAGCTACGGCAGCGGTCGTCCCCTCGTCTACTTCTTCGGTTATTTATGTGCATGTAAACCAGGAACAGCGCCGCTCGTAGCTACAACGGCGAGTGGGGAACACTCTTTCTTTTTGCCAGATGACAGCCGCCAGCTGACCAATACCCATTCGAATACTACCTGAAGGCACCAAGTCTCCCGACATGAGACCTTCGCTACGAATGAATGAAGGAAGAGAATTCTGAGGGCTCGTTCCTTTGACACAAATTTAATGAAAACCAGCATGTAATGACGCCAAGAATGTTATAGGGGCGTCAGTTTTACTGTTTTGAGTTTAATGCTGTAATTGTGATATATATGTGAAGAAACTAAAGCGGACGAAAAGACACCTTGCCCCCGGCAGGGACCGAACCTGCAACCTTGAGGTTACGCGCCCGTTGCTCTTACCAGTTGAGCTACGGTGGCGGTCTTCCCCTCGTCCACATTATTGGGTATTTATGTGCATGATACCTGGGAGTCTTAGCGCAACTCGGAGCCATAACAGCGAGAATGGAACACTCTTTTATTGCGATAGCAATTATATGGACAGTCTCGGCTGGATTTTGCCGTCGCCGTCGCCGTCATGCACCGTATATGTATAAGTATGTATATATATATATAAAAGCCCCGAAGAAAAATAATTCAGAAAAATGCTTCCGAAGCGGGGAATCGAACCAGGGACCTCTTCCTCCGCAGCGAGTGGCGCTAGCCACTACGCCACGAAACGCAGATCCTCCACGTAGCTAACGGCGAGCGTTATATACACATCCTTTGCCGCTGGACGGACTCAGAGACGGCTGCGCTTATAAGCGTTTCTTCATTACCAGCGAGATGGCGTTAGGAGCGCGACAGGCGCATTTAAAAGTCGTCAGCGAGCTCGCTCGCTTCTTCTTATACTTGCGCAGGGAGAACCTTGCCCTTCCGCTGTCTGCTCGCGCGGTTTTCTTGTGCTGAGGGGAAGAGGGATGTTTCACGCTTTCACCGTGATGTCCGCGCTCATGTTACGGAGCGTACGAAAGCCACTCGAGCTCAAGGGACGCCGCTAAACGAACAAACAGAAGATGAGCGCGAACTATCAAGTGTCACAGCTCGACACTTGAAGCACGCTAGTTTCCTTCGCTGCTTCGGCCGCCTTTGCAACAGGAGCGCTGTTCAAACTGAGAGTATCCATTGGCGAGCCTCACTTCATATAGCATTAGTTTCTTGCTATCGCATTCATTGCTTCGGCCTTGCGGCGAAACTGCGACTTTTTTGCCAGATGGCGTCACGCACGACGTGATCCTTTACTGAGCGGACAGCTGACGAATAAGCCCTCGCATACTACCTGAAAGCATCGAGTCTGCCGGAACGATATCCTCGCTATGAATGAATGAAGGAAGGGAATATTAAGGGCTCGTCTCTTTGTTCTGCAGAATCTTAATGAAAACAAGCAAACAGTGAAGCCAAGGAAGTCATAGGGTTCGCGTGTTCACGCTCACCTTATAACTAACAAGCGTCGTAATCACGTCTACGACGTGGTTACGGCGCTCGATAAAGGGGTCATGAAGCACCCCTCGGGATTGTTGAAAAAACACATCCTGTGGAACACAGACACGGCTGAGTCGCTCAGCCAAATATTGCAGTCGTGCGCGCCGCGTCAAGGTCACAAGCGGAGCGCAAAGTTGCTGTTTTTTCAGGCGCTCTTTTTCCAAAGGCCGGTTTACAATCTTGTCGTTGGGTGGGCGCCTGTCACCTGACGTCACTTTTCTGTTTCTCCACGTCGCATAAGACATAGCGTCCTTATTGTCAATAGCCGACATAAACCAAGAGCGGTGTTTGGATTGGATGAATGGATGCGCTTGTTCCCGTTGGCATTGTGTATAATAGTTGTAGGTAAATAAACAGGCTGAAACATGAAAAAAAAACTTCGCTGCGAGATTTCAAAGACATAACTCACTTCCGGTAGAGGCCAACTGTCGTCTGCTGAACTCAGCGCGCCCGCGCACGTTCGAGCGTAACCTAAATTTTGCCACGCTGCCTTTTTGGTATCGCAACCTTTTGTGCCTCGCTTGTTTCGATTAGTCTTGATTGTCATATCTGACCTCAAATCTTACAAAACTTGTGTGTGGCGTTGAGTTATAACGCCACGGATCTCGTGCTGACTTGATCAGTGCGTGCACAGGTCGAGTTAGAAGCAGGTACGTAATTAACAGGCCGGAGAGCGGTCCGTCGTGAACCATGAGGGTTGGATTAGAGCTCAGGGTTTTGACACTATCATTCTTTTGACAGAGAATGCAGGCGATCATTTAACCTACTGATAATACACTTCACATCGAAGATATCCCCAAGATGGATTCAGTGGTAAGGTAGAAATAATAGAACCTGAATTCCACTATCAACTCACTGAGAGTACTTTTGCTTCCAGTTGTCTTAAAAGAAAAACCCGCCTGTGTTTGCGCTTACATAAGACCACTACGTAATTTATGGGGCGTCATGCAGGGCGAAGTAAACACCTTCGGCTCCCAATTCTTCGGTTCGTCGTGTCATGCCGTTATAAAAATGATAAACGTGGCCCGCTTGAATGCCTATTGATATATCGACAATGCTTCGGCCGCCCGCAAATCATGGATACCAGCGTGACAAAGGTATCTTCAGTTGGCCGAACGTATGTGCATACCATGGGCGCATGCTCTGGGGCAAGTTTCGTAATTTCTGCCGCGAGCTGCACGCGTCCAGTGGCAGCAGCGTGTTCTGAGCTGTTCTAAGACCGCCTGCGTTTGCATTGTAGGGGTCTGGGCCAGCCGTCGCCCAGAACCCCTCAGAGACGAGGACGAGACACTGAGCAACACGTCTTTATTATTCCCAGACTCGGCCGCGACTCACTGTCAGTGGCCACTGAACGCGAGCCGCAAGCGTGACTGTGTCCATCGCTCTCATCTACCGTCGGCGCTCTAGCGGCTGCCGCTCCCATAGCATATAAAAGTTACACACGCAGACGCCACAGTTGCAAGGACACTGTAACGCACCTACATTAAGTGCATTTAAAGCGCGCCCACTATAGCGAGCTGCAGGCAGTGGCAGCAGCGCCTTCTAAGCAGCTGAACGATAATCTATTCCTGCAATTAGCACTTATTTGCAATTCGCGCTTTAGCATGGTTCTCTAGGGGCACTCGCGCATCGATTGGCTGGCCGCGCGAAGCATGTCCTATATTCACAGGAGTTTCTAAACACGCATCACACATTGTTGCTGTGTGAGCTTAATGACTGCTCTTTTTTTCCGATTTTCATGGCACTTTTCATGGCACTTTTTTTTCCAATTTTCATGGATTTTCATAACGCGACGCAATCTGCAGAACGACACCTACGGCTGCCCAAGCGACGATAAGGATGCGCAAACAGAGGAAACATAATTATTACTTACCCTTGTGTTCCTGATGGTGCCGCGAACGCAACGTGCCCATCATCGGCTTGGTAATATAGGCAGCGGAAGGTGCGCTTGAGTCGCCGGGTCATTGCCACAGCACGGCACTCGCAGTGCGGCATATTGCACTATCGTCAAACCATGCATTTAACGTCCAACAGCGAGAGCAGGCACATAACGCGCACACACGGCCGACACATCTGAGCAGTTCAGAAGCGGCGTTCACAAGGCCAAGGTAATCCCACGACGGCTTCGCCGCTTCGCTTCGGCATCCCGCACGCTGCTAGGGCCAGCCTATGGTACCCTCCACTGGCAATTCTATTCTTTATTCTTTATATACACCATACCCATCCCAAAACCCGGCAAGAGAGAGATTATGAGAGACGCCGTAGGGCTTCGGAAATTTTGACTATTTGGTATTCTTTATCGTGTACCGAGGTCGCACAGAACACGGGCATCTAGCATTTTGCCTCTATCCAAATGCGATCGCCGCGGCCGTGATCGAACCCGCGACCTTCGGGTCAGCAGCCGAGCACCTTAAGCGCTACACCACCTCGGCTAACGCAAGGAAAGTGAGGAAACTGAAGACAGAACATCCTGGCAGACGCTCAAGTACCATCCACTCGTCCACATGGTCCGCAATGTGGACCACGGGGATTACGCAAAAACCGGCGTCAATGCTTCCTACAATAAATCTGCTGAGAGAACCAGGCCTCTTATCATTACCGGTGACTTCAACATTGATTTATCAAGACCCAAAAATGCTTGGTCCTTATATTGCGTGAAAGACGGATTGGATGTGGAGAGGGCATCAAAAGACCTCGCTGCCACGTCCACGACAAGGGGCATCATAGATCATTTCATCGTAAGAGGCATCCAGGATTACCACCAGCTGTACTATACCTCGCACTTCACTCCACTTAGACGAACGGATCCTATTAACAAGTCTGGCCCAGCTGCTGGTGCTCATTGATCACGGTGATGATGACCTTGTTCGAGAGCTGTCAAGAACCCCTTCTACACATACACACGGTTCGTGAAACGTGCGTGCGTTCTCCTTCATAACGGACAAGTATAAGCATTACAACTGTAACTGTGACTGTAACGTACGTGCAGTGCAGCGCGCCTGCGCGTGCCATTCGGCTGTGTATATATCTTGGGAAACGTTCCTGAATGAAGCTTAGTTGCAAGTAACGCCTGTCCTGTGCATCTACATGTGTTCCTTCTTTGTCCTGTTCGGATTCGCGCTATCCAGTATTGATGAATATAAGCACTACATATCAGTTTACGTCTGGTGTTGGTAACACCTATGTGTCTGTTGCCATCGCTACACAACTGTAAACAACTGGTTATATAATAGATATGCGACTCTTCAACATATGAGTGTGCGTATAACACTTCCATATTTCTCTAGCGTCATTCCATAACGCTTCGCTCAATGTGAAAAATTACGCCACAGTCACCATCCCGCGCATGCTTCGCATAACATCGATTCCGACGGTACATGGGATCTGCCAATTTTTTCAGAGTTTTCTCTTAAGCTTATGCACAAGACGCTAGTAGTTTAGCTTACTCGGGAGCTTACACGAGCACCAGCGATAACTTTGGAGGCTTCCATCTCTGATGTGCAAATGACGACGCGTTCCGCCGGCGATCAGATTACTGACGGCCGACGACTGTAATCGCCGCTATCATTCTACAGCGTGCTTTGCTTGTAATTTGAGTTACTTAGTTTTCTGGGCACAAGTTAGCACAATATGTGTTTCGTTTCCACCATTTGACGGCCGCCATCTTCATGATCGTGACGATATCACCACGTGACAATACCAAGATACCGTCTCGCGCTCCCGGGGGCGTGATAAATTGACGTCTCTCGCTCTGTGCGTGACAAGCCCTTTGTTAAATGTGCGATGGCTGCGGTCTACGAGTTACTGTTGACGTGAGGTAAAGTATACATCAGCCAAAGCGGCCAATGTATCATTCAGCGCTTAGAGAACGAAACGGGGTCATATTGGCCGTTAAAATCACAGTTCATCGGATAAACCCGAATTGCCAAACATTTTGCCGGCGAGTGTTTATCAGATTTTTTCGAACTGACCGGAAACAGGGAATGTAACTATACTAAACAATACTATGCTATGCTATGCTATGCTATGCTGTGCTTTAGCGTGCCTGGTTAGCTGACTGGTTAGGATGCTCGCCCTCGCATCGTGGGAGCGCGGGTTGGAATCCGGACTCGCCAAGAATTTTTCTGTTTCTTTTTCTTTCTATTTTTTCTTTATATCTCTCTCTCTTTCTCTGCACTCTTTCTCTCGCCCACCACAGTAATTGCATCCCCCACCAACGAAATCGGCGCGCGTGTTCTGGGATCGAAGGAGAAGATGAAGAAAAGGATGAAGAATGCGCGTGCAGGTTCATGATGATCGTGATTTCTGTTCACGCGTCACGGACCGAAGGCGGTCTTAATTAAACAGCCCAGCTATTAAAAGAAGCACTAAGCTCTTCGAAGACGCTGCAGGCAACACCAAAAGAGTTTGGGAGATTGTTAAAGTTGCTGTTAGCTTAGGTTCCAATATACGCGTGTTTCCTGACGGCATAACTCACGACACGGTTAACAACTATTTTGTAGACGTCGGGTGGTCTTTGGCTGCCCAGTTTCCTGGCACTTCGGGTCACACGCGCCGTTCTAGACTAGTCTCCGATAGCTTCGGCATATTTGAAATTGGACTGACACACCTCTTATCAATTGAAAAAATGTAGATGGTAGTCAAGCGGCCGGGCTTTATACTATTACAGTTCAATTGATAAAATAATAGTATTAACATTTCGGCAGTTCACCTGTTGCATATGTCTTGTCAGTGGCAGGAGTGTGGTGTGTACCCTAATGAGATTAAGTTGGGCAAAGGCATCCTTGTATACCGTTCAAGTGCCTCGAGTTAGAGGCCAATATCCGTGTAAAGTGTGATTAACACAATATTTGAAAGGGTACTGTCTGTGCAAATTAGATCGTTCCCTTTCAAATATAGTATTAATATACGATTTATAATATAATATATAAACGATGCAACCGAAAACCACCGTGGTTCCAGGTCGCACAGGTGCACATCTTCTGCGGTTCTGGTATTGACCTAACAATTTAATAAAGCCATGAACAACAGCGAGCCAACCGTCGTAGTTTTCCTAGACATGGGAAAGGCCTTCGATTCCGTTAACCACGCGATAATATTAACTGAGCTTCACGACTATGGTTTTAGAGGTAGAATTGATCAGCTTCTTAAATGCCACCTTTCCGACCGACAGCAACGAGCAGCGATGGATGGTGCTGTGTCATCTAATGAGTGAGTAGTCTCAGAAGTACTACAAGGCTCAGATATTGGACCCATTCCTTTTTCACTGTGTGTTAAGCCATTTCCCTGCATGTTTTATATTCGGAAGCTTTAATGTATGTGGACGATACGACACTAATTCTTTTTGAGACAGCCTAAAACAAATCGAAGATGGAATCAACGAGGAGCTACACCGAGTTAATTCGTGGTTGAAATGAAACAGCGTGAATAATAATACAGACAAAACTAAATATATGGTTTTTCACTCCAGGATGGTGCAGCCAAGTTTTGGTAGGTTGAATTTACATTTAGAGTCCGGACTGTTGCAGTGAGTTTCTACGTTTAAATAATTAGGTGCCATGTTTGATTCCGGTATGAACTGGAAACCTCATATCGGTAAGACATGCGCGATGTTAGCGTATCGCTGCCACATGTTACTAAAAGCCCGAGAGTGTTTCAGCGCAGCCACCTGGCGTGCCCTATATTTCGCATTTGTGCGTAGTAGCCATCTGAGCTACACCATAGCATCGTGGGGCAGCACATATTAGACATAGTAACGCGAAAGCGTTAAAGAGCCTGGTTTGCAGAAACTCCGGTGTCGGCGCCAGTGTCGGCGTCGTTGGTTGTGAGCGAAACCTCAGCACCTTGTCCCTGACCGAAAAATCTAAAAAAAGATGCAAGCAAAATAAATAATAAAAATATTCGGTTTGATTGAGAATCGAACCCACGCCGTCTGCGTTGCAAGCCAGTGTTCTACCGCATAGCAAAGATATTGTTTGAAACTGCTAAGCGAAAAAAAAAAAACTATATGTATGTCATGTAGTGGAAGCAGTCTCCTTAAAGAGGCCCTGCACCATATTTCTAAGTAGCCATTGAATGGCTTCACTAAAAGCGACTATTTTTTCGCGAATCGACCGCCGCAAATATTTTTAGAATCCGTCCAGTGCGAACGGAGTTACGAAGATTTCTCCCACGCTGTAATTGGTATTTCTCTTCGCTCGTCCTGACAAAGCGCTGGAAGCTAAGCAGGGAGGGGTGGCACGGGGGAAGAAGGTACGTGACGCGCGCCTCGTGACCTTGAGGAATTTTTTTTCCTTCGAACTCTCGGCGTAGTTTCAGTGCGATCGCGTGCGTGCGCGGGCAAGTGACTGTCTCCCGCGGCGGCCGCAGTAACTACCGAACCCGTCATGTCCAAATCAGCCAATGCCGTGGAACTTGTGTCAGTGACGCAGTGACTTTGAGTCAATGACATCATTTGTCGAGAAAAGACGAAACGATTTTTAGCTGACTAAATTGTAAATCCCAGGCCGCGTTCTGCGCTATAATTTTTGGCTCACGTGTTCTCAGGAGCCTCGACTAGCAGCGTTTTCTGACCATGCTGAAGAAGTGTTGCTGGGCCCCTTTAACAGATATAATATTGCGTGGCAGAAGCGTAGAATCGTGCCGGGCGTCCAAACATGTGAATTGCGCAAGGAGTGGGTGTTTAAAAGGTCCACCAATTAGCAAGCGCTGAGGCATATTTAATCATCAACAGCTGCAAAAGCATCAGCAAAATGAGCAGCTGCGTAGGTTCGCGTGTTGGCTTGTGGACGCGTAGTGGGCCCTTGGCTGATTCGCAAAAGGAAGAATTATGGCGTAGTGGGCACTTAACAACTGTACTTGCAGTAGACATTCTAGGATAGTTTGGAACGGCCAATGTTACGCGCACAGTAGTTCGTCTCCTTACGGCACGGTTGAGGCATGCACCGACAACCGAAGCCAGGCTAGCAATTCAGAAGGCGATGCGCACGGGACCCGATTACGCATCGCGTTCTACTCTTGAAGGCGAAGCTCAAGTGTCTACCAAGTTGTTTGAAGTCCCTTAGCTACTTACGAAAGAGGGCAAAAAGAATTACTACTCCTTGAAATAGAACGGATATCGGTACGCCGCTGTTCTAACGCATGCGTGTACTTCCGCTGGATTCACTTGACCTATTAGGCAAAAAAGTAAACCAGTCGACCATATTATGCACGAGGGCAATCCTGTCTTCGCTAAACGAGAGATCGCTGCTCACTTCAATGCTTATTTTAATGGTATATTCTCGAACTCGCCTGTTCCCTGTTGCATGAATCGCACATCGGTGAAGGATGACATTAGCTTTGTTTCTTTGCCGGGCGTCTTTTCTATGCTCTTGAATATAAAAACAAAATCATCCCCCGGGCCTGACAACTTACCGAACGTGTTTCTTCACAGATACGCCGAAATGCTATCGCGTTTTGTTGTTATCATCTTTCGTGCGTCACTATCTTCAGCAGTGCTTCCGAACGACTGGCTATCTTCTCGTGTCATTACGATCCTGAAGAAAGGCGATCCATCATTAGTTCAAAACTACCGCACCATATCACTAACCTCCTCTTGTTGTAAACTTTTAGAACACATTATCGCTAACGAAATCACAAGGTTCCTTGATGATAGAGCTATTCTAACTCCTATGCAGCATGGTTTTAGGAAGGGCCTCTCCACTGTAACCCAATTAACTACTGTATTTCACAGTCTCGCTAGCGTTGTCGAATAATCCGGACAAACTGACATCATATTTCTGGATTCTAGGAAAGCGTTTGATCTCGTGTCACACGCGAAACTAATCCAAAAGCTTGTTCATCTGGGCGTTCCCTCATACCTAGTAAATTGGATTTCTGCTTACCTCACTAACCGTAGGCAATTTGTTGCAATTGATAACTGCTCTTCGAGTGACCTTCCCGTAACTTCTGGCGTTCCCCAAGGAAGTGTTCTTGGACCTTTATTATTTAACATATATATTAATGTCATAGTTGACTCTATTACTGAACCTGTACAGACAAAATTATTCGCTGATGACTGCTTACTCTTTAATGAAATCACCTGTCAGCAAGACCAATTCACCGTAAACGCCAACCTTCAAAAAATTTTAACATGCTGCGAACGCTGGGACATGCAGCTTAATATTGAAAAAACAGTATTTATGAAAATCACCAAAAAATTAATAAGCTTTCGTTTACTTATGATCTCGCATCTATGCCACTTATAGAGGTTGATGAATATAAGTACCTAGGTGTCATCATAAGTAATAATCTCAGTTGGAACTCCCACATCTCTTACCTTTGCGACTTAGCCTTCAAAAAACTCTGCTACCTCAGACACAAATTAAAACATGCTCCTGCCGAGACCCGTCTTACCGCTTATACCTCTCTTGGCCGTCCTAAGCTTGAATATGCAGCTATCGTATGGGATCCTTACACTAAAACTAACATCGATGCGCTAGAAAGGATCCAACGCAGACCACTAAGATTCATCTTTTCTATATATCGCTCCAGTGACTCTCCAAGTGATCTAATTGCTCAACACAACATTCAGTCCTTGCAACTAAGAAGAAAAATTCACAGGCTTAAATTTCTATTCATACTGTATAATAATAAATCGTCTTTTTCTCCTGAACCTTACATAAAGCCTCTCACTGCTCGCCGAACAAGACATCTCTGCCACATTAACGCCTTACAATACCAGAACCAACATCTTTAAGTATTCCTTTTTCCCTCGAACAGTAGCCGACTGGAATAGCCTACCTCTTAGTACACTCAGCAACACCGACTCTATCGCATCCATTACATCTTAAATCTAGCCCTTCCTCTTTCAATAGTGTTCCAGTATTTTTTTTCCTTGATTTTTTTGCTACTCCTTTGTACATTGATTGGATAGTTATGTATTGTTCATCTTTTCATATTGTATATTATTTTTTCTTTTGTATAACATTCGTTTTAATGCTCGTTTACTTGTTGGAAGATTCACTTTGTTGTTGCTTGTATAGATCTTCCTTGTATATTATTCTTGAGGCTTGCACACTTTGTACTTTTGTTTGTACTTTTCGCGTCCTGCCTGGGCCTCTTAAGGCCTGCAGTATTCCTAAATAAATAAAAAGAAAAATAAAAATTGCAAGCATAACACACAGAACAGTAAAACATGTTGACCCTCTACCACCAATCTCCTTTACGTTACCGGCGCTCTGCACAAGAGCTGCGATGAACAATTGATATACTAATTTACCAGTTATCCCAAAATGCCTATGGCCGAAGACTAAGCGAATGTTATGGCGCCCTTATTTCGAATAGTACACCGACGGATGTAAAGCAACGCGCAACCTTTCTGCGGCCATGAAGCGTTTTATGCAAGCAAGCTAAAGCAAATAAAATGTTGTAAGGCTTTTTAATCCCACAGTCCTTCTGTGGGATTGCAAGCAAGCTAAAGCCAATAAAATGTAGTAAGGCTTTTTAATCCCACAGTCCTTCTACAACTTCACATTTGCTCGCGTCATCCTCAGGGATGATACTCAATATTCTGCTTAATGCCCAGTTGTACTCAATGCTTGACCGATGTTCGCACAATAAGTTTTTGTTAGCGGGTACCAGTAATATACCTCGGGGCTTGTCCAGCAGGTACTAAGCCACCCGTCAAGGGAATTTGGTAAAGTTATCTCTTGTAAGCCTAGTTTTCGCGAGCGAAAGGCATGTTTGGCTTGTTTCTGAAAAAGTTATACACAGTGTGTTTCATTAAAGCTAGAGTTTATTGAAAATCTGATGGTGTGCTTCTATTTTTCTTGAGTGCTGACGAAGACGGCAAACGATTTGAGAAGTAGTTCGCAATGGTAGCAACTTTGGCTTCTCTAGGACGCACTAATCTGGCTTCTCTTTGCTCTAGTGCTTGAGCAGGCAACTTTTCCTTTGCTTTAGATTTCGAAGATTGCCGTTCAGCTATATCTGCTGGATGAGTAGATATATATCTACTTAGACTAGTGATCCGAGTCAAATGGAAATATGATTAACTAATCAACAGTGTAGCCGTAACCCTTAGAGGTGTTTGTAGCTGTATAATGGAACAATATACGCAAAGGAACAAACACATTAATAGGTAAATTTCCCACAGCGGCAGATGAATTGAAACCTCACCAGATGAAGAAGGCTAGGCGTGCATGTCTCGCCAACCATTCAGAAAGAAATGGCGATGACAGCCATCGTCGTCATTACAAAGTAGACCTTTGCATAGCAGGGCACAGGCAATGGCAGTTACACATTCAGAACAATAGCCAAGGGAATTTGTTCATTCCGAAAGCAGTGTCGCTCCGACCCGAACCCGACCAGAACAAAAAAATGGAGTATTTAGCACTTTTATCCATTGTACGCCCGCTGGTCGTTGATCTACTACATTATCATAATCATTGACAATCGCGGAAGCAATGAGACGTCATAGCCAATAACCATATTTATGAAAATATCTACATTATCACATGAAATATCTACTTGAAAATATCTACATTATCATAACCTCTCGTGTTATCGAAATAGACTGGCAGTACGTCTTTTCTAAGCTTTATGAATTTCACTACAAAGAGTAAACCATAATTACCCCCTATGTACCTTCCTGTTGGGAAGCCACCTTGTGATTCTCCCAATATATAATAGGTGGATAGCAAAATGACGTCTTCCGGTTCGATGCCTAGCTCTTCGCTGTTTCAAGGTGTGTGCCGTTCAGCGTAATCGGTGAGAAAACGCGTACTTTCTGCGACGCGGTTGTTACCAGTTATCTTGCCTCCTCCCCGATTACACTGAACCGCACACAACTTGAAGCAGCGAAGAGCTGAGCCTTGAAGGTTCCTTGAACCGGAAGTGCTGTAGCAGATAACGCACCGTTTTGCTATCCACCTATTCTCGACCGTCTTCGACAGTCCTAGTTTCATATCTTGCGCTGTCCTCCGATATAACATCATTGTTACGGTTTATTCATACTACTACATCCGCTTTCTTGGACTGATGTTGCACGGCAACTCCGCGCGCATGCTCGCCAGTGCATCACGTCGCAATGGAGTAAAGCGCATTTCAATCGTGCACCATTATGTTTCAAAATAAATAATTGTTGGGCTAGTAGGTTCAACATATCTGAGTTGGGAGAGCGAAGGCTTGGAAGGAGGGACAAGACCACACAGAAAAACAGACGCTTTTTTCAGACGCAAGACGCTCAGAGCACTTTTCGAGGAGACTGACGTCATCAGCAGAGTAAAAGTCAGGCGAGAAAGGGAGATCGTAGAGGCTGACCAGATAAATGCTGCCGTAGACACGTGTATCAGTGCACCTTCTGTGCATCTGACAATGAAAGAAATAGAGTTCCTTCAAAGCAGATAATTGTAAAAGCTCATCAAACACAACCCTTCCACGTTATGGTAGTTTGTAAACGCGCTCTTTCCCAGGAAATTGTTATCTGGTGTGTGACAATCTGCTGTGACGCGCCTGCGCATACGTTTTCGCGGTGAGATGCTTTTCGAAATAAACTCAGTTGCAAGTTGAAAAAGCGTCTGTTCTTCTGTTTGGTCTTGTCCTTCCTTCCAAGACTTCGCTCCCCCAACCCAGATACCATTATGTTCCCGAGCTAGGCCTTCATAATCCATCAAGACTTCGCTGGGGAGGCCCTACCCATCTGCGTAGATTACGGCTGGCCGTCGACTTTACCAACGCGGGTGTGCACCGCATAGGAATGGTCGACACCGTAGTCTGCAAACACAGAGCCAATGGTGATATCATTCGATGTAATCTGTACAACTGTCCGCAGTACAATACAAGGAGACCATGGCTTTGAATATTGCTCAAGGATTTGGACGACCCGCCATCTTCGGAGAACAGAATATTATGCCATTGTGATGACTTAGCGTCGCAGAAGTAGGCTGTGAGAGCACTACTGCGCTTCCTCCCTGCCACCGGCCTATGTGAACGACTTTGAGCGGAACGCGCTCCCTTTCACTGCTTGCGTCCGTTTTTTCCTGTGCCTTTTTCGACAGCGGAGCTGTTTAATCTTTTCGTTCAAATGGCCAGAGCCACAGAAAGCGGTTCTGTGCCAAGCAGATCCTAACACAGCGTAGCCTTGCATAGTGTAGTATAACAGGGGGGGGGGGGGAGGGAAGCGGGATGAGGAAGAAGTAAGGAAGGAGGGGAGAGCGTAAAATGCGCCACAGAAAGCGGGTATGTTCTAAGCGGCTCATAGCATAGCACAGAAAATTTCCTATTTTTTTACTTCCTCAATGACGTTAGTCAGGCCTGGCCTGCTCCTTGGATCCAGAGGTTTGTGTTCATGCTTTTGCCTTCTTGCTCAAAAAGTTTGCATCGTAATGTTCTAGTTCCTAGACTTCTCTTTCTCTGGATCTTGTTAGCTCTAGGCTACGCTTTGCTGCTTACGAAACCTACGCGAAATGTTTACTGTTTAAAAAAAGCGTTTAAGCAATCGAATAATAAGTGATTCTATTTGAGCATTCTGTAAACTACCGAATCTAGAATGACACAACAAAATTGAAATTGCAGAAGATGTTGCCTTACTGTAGAAATGTGAAAAAAAAATGTTAGAGTTGAATTTGTTATTGAAACACTTTCATGTCGAGATAAGCAGGGAGACCAAAAACATGCGCGTGCATTCTTTTCAACGCACTCGTGGTACACAGCCTCTCAAGTATACTGAATATTTGAAAAATACGTAGGACCCTGGGTCGTGATGTTCGACCGCCCGAGCGGTAAAAAAAATGAGGACATTAAGAAAAATATGATGCAAATTAGGCATAAACATGTGCTGCATATTGAAGTAAAAACACTTTTCAAGATTATTATCTTGTGGAAGGTACAACAAAAATGAGACATTTCTCAAGCCGCATGGTCAATTTCATGTATGTACCTCGCCTCACGAAAACAACCTGACAAAGTGGACTAACGGATACAAACATGCACCACTGCCATGGCAACGCAAGCTGGAGTTTACAAGGAAAGCACACATATGGCAGCAGACTGCTAAAGAATTCACAGCAACGCATTGACGGCGCCAAGATTTTTTTACTGGGGCGGGGGGGGGGGGGACACCCACGACAAGTGAGTTCCTTCAAGGGGGCAGGGAGGCGGGTAACTTAAGCGTTGTGTTTCGACTGCGGTCTAACTTGGGAAGCCAGGGGGGATGAGGCCAAAAACTTTAGAGGGCCCCCCCGCGCCCGCCCCAGGCGCCGTCCCCGCAGCAACGTCTTTATCTCGTGTGGTGTCCGGGATTACAGTATCCCCTTGAAACGGTCTTTCAGTTGCATACGCCCATGTGAGGCGTTCTTGGTTATAATACGTCATATTTTTTAAAGCCATCCCTTCTTGCCCTTGAAATGAAATCAGTGGAACAAAAAAACGCCAGGGCTGCGCTGAAACCGCAGCACAGTCACAGCGAAAGCTGGAAGAGCGGCGTTTCTAGAGCCCGTTGTAAGCTCTCTTGGGGGCTACAATACAAGTACACTAGAAAAGCACCCACTACGCCATAAATCACAATTTTTGTGAAGTTGGGAAGCACCTACTAAGCCATTATTCGTCATTCTGCGGAGAAGCGAGGCACCAGCTGCACGTCTGTAAGGAATTATATGCACTTTGTTGACGCGATGGTTGATGACGATGAAGAATTATGGCTCAGCCCTTTGTAATGGGTTGGAAGCTTTAAACGGCCCACCAGTTGTGTAATTTGCATTGGGTGACGCCCGGTCACTATTTCCCTCTTCCGCCATGCTGTAAACATACGTTGATGTGGGAGAGAGAGGGGGGGGACGAAGAACTTTACTGAGACCTCAAGTAAATAGATCATGCGCTTATGGGCTTCCTTGGCAACCAATACAAGTGCACTTGCTAGGAACCCACTACGCTCTAAATCATTGCAATTTTACTGATACCCCGAGGAAATGGATCATGCGCTGATGGGCTTCCTTGGCAACCAATACAAGTGCACTTGCCAGGAACCCACTACGCTCTAAATCATTTTAATTTTACTGAGATCCCAAGGAAATGGATCATGCGCTTATGGGCTTCCTTGGCAACCAATACAAGTGCACTTGCGAGGAACCCACTACGCTATAAATCATTGTAATTTTTGAGAAGTAGGGCAGCAGGCACTTTGCCATTTTTCGTCCTTCTACGGAGAGCCGTGGCACCTGCTAAACGCATGTAAGGCATTTTCCGCACTTTGTTGATGCTGTGCCTGATGACGATGAAGAATTATGGCAGAGCCCTTCGTAATGGGTTGGAAGCATTCAGCAAACTACTCATTGCGCAATTAGTATTGTGTGACGCCTGGTCACAGAATTCGCGTTGTGCGACGCTTGGCGCTTATTTTACTCTTCTACCACGCTATATTGCATATGCTAATGTGGTTCCTTCCCGACATGAAGACGGTATAGGACCTTTTTGCAAAGCAGTTTCAAGCACCGGCATGGCTCAGAGGTTGAATACTGGGCTCCAACGCAGAGGGCCCAGGTTCGAACCTCGTTCCATCCTGAATTTTTTTACAGCGAAAGCTGTTATGAGATCATTTCACCGGCCGTTTTTGGCGCCGTAGTTGTCCGCCGCCGCTGCCGCCGCCGCCGCCGCCGGTGTCCGTAACCAGTATCGCTCGAAATAAGAAAAAAAAAACGAAATAAGAAATCAATTCCAGGATGGAACGAGGTTCGAACCTGGGCCCTCTGGGTGGGAGCCCAGTATTCAACCTCTAGCCATGCCGGTGCTTGAAACTGCTTTGCAAAAAGGTCCTATACCGTCTTCATGTCGGGAAGGAACCACATTAGCATATGCAATATAGCGTGGTAGAAGAGTAAAATAAGCGCCAAGCGTCGCACAACGCGAATTCTGTGACCAGGCGTCACACAATACTAATTGCGCAATGAGTAGTTTGCTGAATGCTTCCAACCCACTACGAAGGGCTCTGCCATAATTCTTCATCGTCATCAGGCACAGCATCAACAAAGTGCGGAAAATGCCTTACATGCGTTTAGCAGGTGCCACGGCTCTCCGTAGAAGGACGAAAAATGGCAAAGTGCCTGCTGCCCTACTTCTCAAAAATTACAATGATTTATAGCGTAGTGGGTTCCTCGCAAGTGCACTTGTATTGGTTGCCAAGGAAGCCCATAAGCGCATGATCCACTTCCTCGGGGTCTCAGTAAAATTACAATGATTTATAGCGTAGTGGGTTCCTCGCAAGTGCACTTGCATTGGTTGCCAAGGAAGCCCATAAGCGCATGATCCATTTCCTCGTGGTCTCAGTAAAGTTCTTCCCCCCTCTCTCTGTCTCTCTTTCTCACGTCAACGTATGTTATACAGCATGACGGGAGAGGGAAATAGTGACCGGGCGTCACCCAATGCAAGTTACATAACTGGTGGGCCGTTTAAAAATTCCAACCCATTACAAAGGGCTGAGCCGTAATTCTTCATCGTCCTCAGTCGTCGCGTCAACAAAGTGCACATAATGCCTTAAAGACGTGTAGCTGGTGCCTCGCTTCTCCGCAGAAGGACGAATAATGGCTTAGTAGGCGCTTCCCAACTTCACAAAAATTGTGATTTGTGGCGTAGTGGGCACCTTTCTAGTGTACTTGTATTGTAGCCCCAAGAGAGCTTAACGGGCTCTAGAAACGCCGCTCTTCCAGCTTTCGCTGTGACTGTGCTGCGGTTCCAGCGGAGGCCTGGCATTTTTTATTTCGTTTTTTTTTTTAATTTCGAGCGATACTGGTTACGGACACCGGCGGCGGCGGCGGCGGACAGCTACGGCGCCAAAAATGGCCGGTGAAATGATCCCATAACAACTTTCGCTGTAAAAAATGCAAGCAACATCTGTGTGTATGAAGCCATCGCCCTGTTATACCTATATCTCGCAAAGCGGGCATCTCGTAAGGAGTTCGAGAAGCGCAGCTCCACTTGAAGTCACTCGGGGTGAATACTCAAATTAAAACTGATAGAGTAAACTGGCACCCAATTTGTGAAAACCTTCCGATGTGAAAATTGATTGCGAGACGGGGTGGCCCAGATTCGCACCAGGATGCACAGTAGGTGAATTGCGTAATAGACTGGGTGATATAAAGATTTGCGTGCCTTGCAAAGGGCGCAACCACAATTCAGCGTCACCAGCAGTCGTAGTACCAGCCACGTGTGCCGCTACGCCGGGGAATATATTGTCTCACTGACGCGAGACGAGTACTTCGCCACTTCGCAAAATGATGACTAGTTTTCGTATAGTGGGTACTTCACAAGAGTTTAAAACGGGCTCTTTGAAGGGCGCATCTTCAGCCCGCGCTGTGACCGTGCTGCGTGTTTCGCGCAAACCGAGCTTTAGGTGGCAACTTTTCTGTTTTATGCAAGTTAAGGTCAAGTATCTGAAATGATTTTATGAGCACGCCACTCTCACATTGAATGAAGGCAAGTTCATTCACCGAAAAAACATCTCAAGGCAATGGCGCAGCGCAGAACCCGGCATCCCGATCGAAATATTTATGTTCATACCCCACTTCTACAAGGGTTGTTCAGAGCAACGTGATTGCCTTCTTCCTTGAAATATGGCTTTCGGCGGTGTGTACCGACGCAAAAATGCGTGAAGCCAACACGCAGATAACAATGGATTCCATGTGAGGACTCACGATATTACACTTTTTTTTTTTTTTTATTTGCGACATAGACTTGCCCTTAAGGCATAATATTTGTTTTGTATATTTGTGTTAAATGTGCGCCGTTAGGCCGGTGTTGTGTATGAAGTGAAGAAGTGTCTTGTGGAATGTGTTGTCATGTATCCATCGGTCATAACTGTTTGTGTCACTGTAGCGAAGACCAGCTTGCAGGAGATGACGGGAGCGTTCCGACTGTAATCCTTGGCATGTCCATATAAGGTGGTATGCATCTGCTTGTATCACCGGAACAGAACAGTACGGGCATGTAGAACCAACTGGTAAATGCGACCAGTCCATGTTGAAATAACAGCCGGTGTAAGGGCCACCCCTGCCGAAGCCTCTAAGCACAACTTCCTCCGCCCTAGTAAGGTGAAGGGTGAGAGAGCAGACACACGGTGGGATAAGAGCGCGTGTATCCTGCCGGAGAACATTTTTACGGGCACGGAGTGTATTTTGGGGTTGAGGTGGAAGGGGAATAGATGGGAGGTCTGTATTAGGAGGGCAGTGTGCCTGTGGTCAGCAGCATTATTGTGAGGGTTCGCAGATGGCCTTGAATCCAGTGTACCCTGATGCAAGTGGCTGTATTGCGGTTCATCTTATGTATCGCCTCGCAGATTTCCATCACCTTGTGAACTTTTCTTGAGTTCCTGGATAGCCGCTAAAGAATCGGTGAATACGTCAAGTTGCCTACTTGTAGACAGCTTAGAGGTGACATCCCGCACTGCGTCATGAATGGCTTGAAGTTCCATTACAAGAGGACTGGCTTCCGTAGATAGATAATGCTGGTGACCACTGATGAAATTATGCGTGGTGCTTAGGAATGATGTCCTTCCGCCGTCTTGTAGGATGGCAGCATCTGTATAGACTTTGCAGATGCTAGCGCATGGTGCATCGATGATAGAGGCGTTGGTCAATAATGCCTGATGTATCGCTACGCCGTAACTTGGTGGTCTTATTAGATGTGATGGTGGTGAATTCCCAGGGAGGCATTGTATCGGACTGATTGTCAATACGAGACCGCGTTGAAGTGAGCATGCAATGCAGCACAACCGGAACAAGTTGCTTTTTTATTTCACGCGCTTTTTCCCTTTGCGAAATTAGCTCTGCAATGGTGTTAAGCTGGGCGTGCTCCTGTAAAGTTGGTATTGGGGTGATGCGGGGTAACGCTGTTATTGTGCGCATGGCATCACGGTTAATGGTCTCCAACTGTGCCAGCTGTGCCAAAGTTAAACGTTGAAATTGCGCCTGGTCTAATCACAGCAACGTTTACGGCAGCATAAAACGGAAAGTTATAATTTACAATTTACGTGGCTGTTACAACAATTTTATCTTTGTGTTTTCTTCATTATGTCCCTCTCACATATAGGTTACATTGACAGTAGCATGCCATTTTAAAGGCGAAAGTACCGCGATATGCATTGTAACCTTTTGATTGTAACTTATAAAAAGCGCAGTTATTCATTCGTCAGGGGACCTACACAATGGAGTGGAAGTTTATTGACCGTTGTGTCCCATCGCGTTATGTCTTGTTCAAGACGGGCTTTAGAAATTCAACAGTGGATAATGTATACACAGAACGGGTCCTGACAGAAGAAAAGCAAATTGTAGAAGCAGCAGTTGTAGACTGCGGGATACTGTGGCAAGCGATGGTGGGGTATGAATTAAAATTCGAGTTCAATAAAGTAAGAAGTGAACCCGCTTACAAAACACGTAGTTTAAGAAGTGGCATAAAATCCGCACAGACATGGGCAGAAGCACAAGACCTAAATGCCTTCTTATGTTCGTTAAATGTATGTGTTAAATAACTTCTTAAGTTATTCTTACATCTATTTGCTTTTAAAATTGATTTGCTCTGTGAAGATTCGCGAATAGCGGAGAAAAGGATACATCAGATGGTAAATGGTGACACGATAATGTACATTGAGCACGCGACAACCGACAAAATTAAATTAACGATGCGATCGAAGAAACATTCCGTGGCGCGAGAAAAATTTTTCCTGAACTCTAAATACCGTTAATCCGAATTTCCTTGTCGTCTTGTCTAGTTTATCTTCAGCGTTAAAATTAAAGGGACTGTCAACCTCTCGGAAAATATTTCTGATTGTGGTGAAAATGAGAAGACCGTTCGTCACATCGGCGGCAACGAGCATGCTTATGCCCCATTAAAAAAAGTAATTTTAATTTGATGTTGAAAATTGTGAAAGAATGACTGCTAGCCTCACCCAACAGCGATGTGGTCAATCTACTGGTCGGACAAGAAATCCTCGCAAGTATACTCAATATGCTTAAAAACAAACATGCATAGCTTGAAATTGTATTTTACGCACTTGAGGCAGCTTTCGGTTGCGTCAGGGAGTATTGTTCTTGCTTTTTTTTTTTTCACACGCATCTAAAAAGGCGCCCGGTGGCGCTGCTTGAGGCACCGTCTTCGATTTCGTCTGCTTCTCTCCGCTCTGGTCGCACTGTACCGCTGTATTCTTTTAGGATGTCTCACATGTGCTGCGCTGTGAAGTCGTGCAGTTATTGTCTCTTTTTGATGAATCGACTTCGCTTAAATTGCGGCAGCAGTGCTAAAATAAACGCATAGACTGCGAATATAGCAAAGCAAGTGTTCTTTAATCGTATAATAAGGCTTCATTTAACCGCTAGCGCGCTGAAAATGACGGTTATATTCATTATAATAGTGTTCAGCGAAAATAAAGTAATCCAACAGAAATCACATGTGCTTTCTGTTTTAATTTTTACCGGAACTACAATCGTCATCGCGTCCACCAACCAGTGTTATGGGCATGTTTAACGCCAATGGAAGAAAACCAAACGCAGATCGAAAAATTCTGTTTTAAAAACTACTACTCACTTTCTAGAGAAACCGCTGCAAGGTTGCACACTTCACACGGTACGCATTCTATTGTGGTACAAAATAGAAAAGCGATGAAGGACGGTAGACAGTCCCTTTAGGTGCCCGTAAAATGCAGCAAAGGTATAAGGTCACAATATAGCAGCAAACGCGCTTAACCCTTATCAGTTTGCCAACACAGGAGAAAACATTGGCCGCGTATCTGCGTGTTCCGCTGCAAATGCCGTGTAAAGACGATAGAGGAGGCGCTGCGTGAGATATGGACGCCATCTGGCAATACGTCGGGTAACATGAGCTTGTGCAGAGGGTTTCCTTCCTTCGTGGCAGAGGGCGTTCGTCGGCGCGCATAGGCATTTTCAGCGCAACCGCATTTTCAGCGCAGCTTAAGAACTGAGGTCTTTAGAATTACGTATCTATGTATTATCTAATAAAGGAGCACGCCACCTAATACCTACCTAGTGATGTTGCGCCTCATATATGCGTAATATTTACTTTTTGATCGACAACGTTCACAAGTATGAACAGCCGTACTTGTTCAAGATGGGTGGGCGGTAAGCAAGTGGTTCAACTTTGGCCGGGTCGCTGAATCGGGTGATAGATAGACAAACAAACAAACAAACAAACAAACAAACAGACAGACAGACAGACAGACCAAAATGTGTGCGTTTAAGTTCCACAAGAAAGACTATCGTATTTAAAAGAAGCTGCTAAATTCGCAAAATAGCACGCGACGGCTGCTCCAGTGATGGCGCTTAGAGCAGAACAGCCACGAGGCATTGCAACAGGGACGTTCAGTGCGCTGCGCGGCCGTTACAACGAGCTGCACTGCTGATTCTTCGCTTGCCTGAAACTGGCACTTGTCGAGCATGATGCATCCGTTGTTACGTTGGCCGAAGACAGTAGTAAATGTGACTTGCAGGTAAGCACTAATCTCTATTCAGCACGTTATTTGTTTGCGTATATGTGTTTATGTCGTGTGTTTACTTGAAGTCATGCTCATGCTTACGCTACTGTACAAGATGGGTCGTGTCAGACAAATAAATCGTGTCGTGCTTTTATGCAATGAAATGTTATTCGCAGTATTTGCTCGGCGTTTCACTTTACAAGATGGATGTTTGGGCGTATATTCTCAAACATCCGACTAACATCATTTGTTATCATACACGGTTATGTGAGAAGCGACGAAGGAAAGAAGTCTTACCTGTCTTGCTGTGGCTGTCTTGGTACCTTCAGCGCGCACGATGAAGGCTGCAATCACAGTGGAAACACTGTAGGCGGCATGCACAAAGTGTCCTAGGCCGGCGTTGCCCAGACGAGCTCTGAGTGAGCAGTAACTCGCTCCTGTCCATGAGAGTCTGGGCTGTTTCTCACGTCCTGGTCGCGGGTGGATGATATCTTGTGGCGTGTATACGCAAAGTGTCGGCTAGTTGAACTTTTCGCTATGCTTCAATCTAAGCTGCGGTAGTCAATCTCACTACGGGCGATGGATTAAGGCGGTAATGCTGGCCAGTTGGTTGTGATCACTGGCATTCATTTCGGTAGCGCAAAGAAAATTAAGCGTATTAACAAAAAAAAGCCCTCGTAGAGTGATGTCGAGCGTGCGCGCCTGTGCAACGGGTTTTGATATGTTTCCTTGCAGTAAAGTCAGTTGATGTCTAGCGCCCATCCTGTATACATGTCCTTCCTCTCTTGTGTCTGTGTCTAATCTTTTTGCGCAAATGAATGTCAGTGAGTGTTTAAGTGCGCGAAAGACAATGAAATGGCGTTAAGAGTGCCTTTCAAGTGTTTTAGAGGGAATGACAGCATCCTTCCGTGTGTTGCTGAATGTAGAAAACCCAAGACACTGCGCCGACCAAAGTAAACATTTAATGTACACACACAAAATGATGTTTATGACGGGAAAAAATGAATTGTTAAATCCAGTGCTTTGGCTGAGCGCCTTTCAGGGAACACGCAATAGACTGGGGGTAGGCACGTGCTCGCGCGAGAGAAAACTGACTGTCACGACCCCTTTTTATCGAGTCGCTCATATAGACGATTTTCCGCAGCTCGTTTGTTCAATAAAAACTAGACGGGGCCACCGCACCGTGACCGTCCCCTTAACGTGGCCGTCTCGATGGCCATCTTGCTGCCGTGGCCTTTAGCAGCGCTGCTCAATATGTCTCCATTCACGTCGCGTCGTCTGCTCGGCGTTCCCATAGCGTCTGCCTGCAGGCGAGTAAAAGCGAGCAGACGGCAGCGCCGGAAATGTACACATGGCGGCACCTGTGGATGGAGTTTCCTTCCACCTCAAATTTATCATGTCGTTGTCCTGCCTGGTGTGGCGCGTAAGTTGAAAACCTACGCATTTATTTGCTTTATGTCCGCCTCCTCAAGCTTCGAGAGTAATTTACTCGTAGGTATTTTGCAATGTTTCCAAGATTCATTCTCACATTGTCGGAGACAAGGCTTAGCAGGCATGGCTAAATAAATACAGCCGATCAGAAAAATAGAGACGATGCATACCTGACACCAGTGCTGGGCAGTATCGAAGATACACGTATTTTGGATACTATCTTAGATGCTTTTTGGGTATTTTGTATCTGTATGGCGACACGTCTCGCAAAACAAGTATCTGTATCTGTATTTCCGATACATTGAAGAATGCATCGCGTATCTTAGGATACAAGATACTGCGATCGTACCACCACCGCGCGAAGCAATAAACGTTGGCTGAGCTCGAGCTTCTCAAGCTGATACTGCTGCCACTACGTCACTGGAATAAAACTAAAGGCAGGGACATTATTTTATCTTTCCGCAAGAGTATTCCAGCGAGGATAGGCGATAATCTCTTAGCGTCCCTATATATTGGTTGAGCAGACTTACGAGGTGGCGCTCGCGTCGTCTCTACAGACAAGCGCGCGAACGTCTGCGCCCAGCCGAATTTTTGTTTAATCGTTTTCTTAAATGCGAAGCATTTCTTAGGAAACCCTTTGCACTTCGGGCGTATCTACGTTTCTATCTATCTATCTAGCCGGCTACGTCTGGGTGCTCTCATGATCGCCTCCTTAAATTGGTGCAGACCAAAGTTGGCATGGGAGGGTAAGATGATTTGACGAATATGACTGTCGGATCACGACATGAATAACGTGCAAATTCAGTCGCGTACGTCGTCAAACCCTTTCCCCCAGACACGTGTGGCACATACCCGTTTACCACGGGTCGCGGTGTACGGGTATACGCCACAGGTGAGTGACAGTTTATATCTACCCAGGAACGGCGAAAACAGACATTCGTAATTTAAATGAGAGAGTGCTAAGAAAAACCGACATAGGCAGCGTTGACCCGACGAGTGGAAAGAATAACAATTAGGAATCCAGCAGGAATCGAACCCAAGCATTCTGCGTGGCAATCAGGTATTCTACCACAGAGCCACGGCAGGTCTAGAAACTGCTTTGGAAAAACACCCTAAAGAGGCGTAATATCGGTGCAACGTCCATTGGGCTTCTTGTGCTGGCTATCTAATTTTAAGCAAAGCAGTAAACACTACATATGCGCTCCTACAATACAGGCGTAATATCACATAAACGTCTGTGATTCCAGTGTTGGTTCTGCTTTTATAGCAGTCTAATAAGCATTACAATTGTATTCCTGTGATTAAGCAAGCTATCTTGAAGCATTGCTCGACCCTGGTGGAATACATTACCAAAGTTACGTGTGATATTCACATGGTTGCACCATAAGAAGCACTTGGTTGCGATAATACTGACGTGTGTACTCTAACGTGAGGGCTGACGTTACGTCGCACCATAAGTTACCCTTTAACGGCAGTGTTGTCCATGTGCCTGTTAAGCCCACGATGTGCACATAGCTACTACACTTACAAAAACACGTCGGCCCACCTCGTAACCCTTGGCTCAAAGCCATAAAATACAGCATGGACGTGCTCGCTGACTGCTTTGCATGGAACCGATTCCCACAACGCGTGAGATCTGCCGATTTCCTTTTTTAGTTTTGTCAGTGCCATGACACTTCGCACTTAGCCACTCTCTTGTGCCGCGTACTACATTGCGTGCAGCGTCTTTCGCACACATGCTGACGCCGCTGTAAAGACATTATCGAAGTTCCTCTTGTGTTTTGCTTCGTTGCGAAGTCTGACGAATGCAAAAATGGCGGGTTGCTTTGCCTCTCGTGGCTTTCACACTTCGGCGATTTGAAGGATCTCGTGAATGTAAGTTTGCATTACATGCAATGAGATTCACTTTTATGCATAAAAGATTCTAACAGCTATAACACCAACGGTACCGATGCTGGATTTAACAGAAAAAAGCATTCACCTAACAGACGCTGTCTTGGGGTACGTCTGTTTTTCGTTTATTCAAAGAGTTTTTAAAATCATAATTTGATTGTTAGCAGAAGTTATTTCTTAGCTGTCCTTTTTCATCCTGTACATTACCTATGTCTCTACATTGCTTTTTTTTCTGCCGGTCTGCTTACTGCAATATGCCTTTAATATGCTGCCAATGTAAGCTCTGCCTTATTCCTAGTTTTAACTGTCCGCGTCATTTCTGCTGCTGTTCTTCTTCAAATGGAATTCAAGTTTATATACTTATACTCCACTTGAATTTACTGTTATGTAAAGGTGATGTTGAGAACAAATATATAATAATCCGGGCGCGCCTGGAGTATACAGTAACGATAATTCTGCTTACTGCTAAGTAAATTAGCACATTTGAGTTTCCATTATAATAACGTAAATTGTTAGGCGCCAGCTTAAATACGTTGGCAAAGATATTCGAAAAACACTGTTATACCACATGCTCCGTTTTTCTCATGAGCGTCCCAAAGAGTCGTTTTATGCCATTGTCAATGGGCAGTGAATTTAATTGTCGTAGCTATTAGAGGTTACCCGCCGCGGTGGTCCAGTGCTTATGGCGCTTGACTGCTGGCCCGAAGGTCGCGGTAGTCGGATTTCGATGGAGGGAAAATGGCATAGAGGCCCGTGTGCTTATGTGTAGGTTTCAGAACCCCAAGTGGTCAAAATTTCCGGAGCCCTCCATAGAGCGTCTTTCATAATCATATCGTGGTCTTCGACGTAAAACGCAACAATTATTATGAGCCCCTAGGGGTACCTCCTATATCGTGCTTCTATACTTATTCGCATTTTTTGATAGGGAACCGCTTTTCTATTTTACTTAGATATATTTGCTTTCGTTGTTTAAGCTTCCCTGAATCCTTTTACTGTTGCTAATATCGAGGTAATCAGATCTATAAGTATCAATAACGTGAACAGCGCTTTGTGCGACTGTACAATACGTCTGAAACGTTTCTGGGTTGCACATGTTCTTGGTGACGTACACCTGTCCGGTGATACGTTATTGCGAAAGCCATAATGTATTTACCGGCAAGGTAGAGCTCCACAGTGGTATTTGCACCATCGTGCGGAGGCTTCTTATAGAAGTTCATATAGTTACTTGGCAACCCGCTTGCTGGTCAGCAAGCAGAGCAGTGACTAGCTCCCATCAGTTACCAAAGGTACAAGTGCGAACCGCTAACAGCGAATTGTATAAAGAGCTGTCACGTTAAGCAGTTAAACAGCACCAATAACTTGTTTCGGCATGAAACACAAATACCTTGATCAAGAAGTACAATGCTAACAGAGTTTTCATTCAAATGAAACACAATTGGTCGCAGTTAATAAATTTTCAAGCGAACATTTATGTCCGTAGGCGCTTAATGTTGCATTATATAGATATATATTAAGAAATTTGAGAATGTATCGAAGTATCTTAAGATACGATTGGAATGTATCGTATCGGATACAATCAGTGTTGCAGTATCTTGTATCTGTATCTCAAATACTTTTTGCCTGAGTATCTTGTATAGTATAGCGATACAATTTCAAAGTATCTTTGCCCAGCCCTGCCTGACACTATTCCTTTAGCGTGAGCTGACACAAAGCAATGGCCGATTTTGCCATTTATTTATTGTGTGAGGACAGTGGGCGAGTAGCAAGCTCGAGTTCGCATCGAAGCGGGCTGTCGCGTCTGCATGGGTGCTGCCATGTTGGCTTATAACCCCAGCTACTGGCGGTTGCTAATACAACAATTGAAGGCATACACCATAAATACGAAGTAGGTTAAACATATCGCTTATCGCTGTGTTGTGGTACGTGCCAAACAAACGCAAATGTGGTGGTGGTGAAACTTTATTGCCAAAAAAAATGGGGTCCTGAACGATACTCGGCTAGGTGCCAGGTGCCGAGGGCATCTCCCGCGTCGGGACAGAGAGCCCGAAGCTCTCCGTCGCCTCACGGGCCTCCTGGACAGCCCGAAGTGTCTACGGAAGCACTTTTCAGCACTTTGTCTGACTTTTCCTTGTTCTTCGTGTGAGTGTTACTCGATGCAAAACCACATAGCATATGGTTCAAGTCTACGCGTTAAGGACACTATTCACATACATGTTGTCCGTCGTAGTCTGGGTCGATATGCTTCATTCGCCAGGGGTTGGGGTATGAGTTAGTCTGTAGCAAGCGTAACGTTACCTACTGGCTGCGCGTTAATTTCTTATCCGGGAGGGAAAACTCTCGCCGGCCTAGATAAAAGTGCTTAGCAATCGCGTTATAAGTGTATAGTTGATCCCTGTACTCAATATGCAGTGTATCGGGGGAAACCGGAGTGAAGTGGTCGATGAGTCCTCGCGCCGCCTCGTGTGCTGTCTTGTTTAGATTCCGCAGGCCACCCCCTAAGCTGCCCATGTGTGCCGGGAACCATACGATGGAGTGATCGGTGATGTTATCCCGCTCTTTTGGAAAGCTCGAGCGGCTGCTCTAGAGTCGCTATGTACTGTTGTGAAGCTCGAGTCTTTGTGCTATCGCTGCTTGTTCGGCTACCTCCGGCCTCTTGGTCTAAAGAGTTAGTGAGTTGCGCGTTCGTCCGTGTCCATCAAAACTACTACCGACGTGATTTCCGGGTACGTGCGCTCCATCCACGAAAGCTGTCTGCTCAGGAAACCTCGCTGCGCCTCCTGCGAATGCTCTGGCGCGGGCGAGTCTTCCGTGATTGTGGATTGGGTGAACGTTTCTCGGGAAGGGGAGCACTGTAATTGATTCCAACATGGTTTTAGGTAAGTGCTGGACGTTGTCCATTTCCAAAATAGTGTTCAGGCGAAGCTTGACGAGAATATCTCTGCCTCTTTTGGTGCTTGATAGGCGTGCGATCTGTGCCGTGTGCTGAGCCTCGATTATTTCGGCCAGAGGATTGTGCACTGCTAGCTGTAAGAGGAGAGCAGTGGGGGCATTATGCGGGAGCCCCAACGTTGTCTTGAAAGCGCGTCGTATGTGCACTTCAAGCCTTCGCCGTTCCGCTTTTTTCCAGTCCAGCATCATTCTGATGGCGTAGTCCTCGCACAGTCCTCCCTGCCTATTCATGATGCGCCGAAACATTCGGTGCGCGTTCCCAATTTCGAACGTGACGCTTTCCAGTTGGAGCCGTTACTTTGGAAGATGAGTCCGAGGATTCGTATTTTGTCGACCATACGGATGCGTTTTAAACGTTTGCCGTCCGAGTCGTGTAATTCTATGCATGTAGGAAAGGGTCTGCACCAGTCTTCTGACGGGCGCCCTCGTCTGGGAGGGTGGTAGATAAGCAGCTCGGATTTCCTGGAAGAACAGCGAAGTCCCATCGGGGTGAGATGGACTTCGGTGACTGAGATGGCTTCTTGCATGCGGGCTTCTAATTCCGCATCGCTGCCACCGGTGCTCCAAATGGTGATATCGTCTGCGTAGATGGTATGCTCCACACCTGCTATTTCACCCAGTGCGCGAGAGAGCTTTGCCATAGCCAGACTGAATATGAATGGCGAAAGTACTGATCCTTGCGGTGTTCCCTTATCGCCCAGGTCAACGCTCTGCGAGACGTGCTCGCCTATCTGCAGAGTGGCCGTTCGATCCTCCAGAATAGCGGTGACGTATTGATAGAAGCATGTTCCAAGATTGTGTTCAGATATGGCTGTCAGAATGGCTTGATGTCAGATGTCAAAAGCTTACTCCATGTCGAGTGCGCGCAGCGCCTTGGCGTCTCGTGTAGGGCGATCCAGAAGACTTTTCTTTATTCGTAGCATCGCATCTTGCGTTAATGGACCCGGCCTATAGCCGATCATAGTGTAGGGGAAGTACTGCTTTTCTTCTACGCGTTTTGAAAGTAGGTTTCGAATGACATGCTCGGCTAACTTTCCTATGCAGGACGTTAGTGAGATCGGCCTCAGGTTTGATAGCCCCAGCTGCTTGCCGGGTTTGGGGATGAGGACGGTGTTTGCATGCTTCCATTCTCCAGGTAGACGGCCGGTATTCCAGGCTTCGTTAATTTGTTGAGTTAAGAAGGTGATCAAATTGTCGTCTAAATTTCGGAGCGCCCGATTTGTGACACCGTCGTGCTCGGCTGCAGAGTTACTGTTGAGTTCGCGAATTGCGAAGCGTACTTCGCTTTCTGTGTAGTTCGCATCTAGCTGCGAGTTTGCGGCACCGTCATAGGATGCTCCTCTGTGAGATACTGGGTTGTGCCGATATCAGCGGTAGGTACCGTTTGGCAAGGTCTTGAACAAGCTCTTCGGCAGTACTGCGTTGCGTTGCGCAGTGTACTAACTTGCTTAGCGTGATCCGTTGCATAGATTTAGACTTAATGCCATTTTCGTCGAGGAGGTGTTCTATGAGCCTCCACCCGCTGCCTTTGCGCATTTGCTCGTTGGGGGAGTTACAGACTTCGTCCCACTGCTGCCGGGAAAGAGGCACGCAGTATTCTTCAATGGTCTTGTGGAGTTCAGCGAGCTTCTTTCGCAGTCTTCTGTTAAAACGATGGCCCTTCCATCTGGCTAGTATTGAGCGTTTGGCTTCGAGAAGGTTCGCTAGCCGACTTTCCATTCTCTTCACCTTAACGTCCGTGGTAATCGTTCGTTCCGAGGCTGCGATGTCCGCTTTGAGCTGTTCTGTCCAGCTTGCTATCGTGTGCTTTTTGTTCGCTCCTGATGAGTTAGATGGCTGCGTCCGTATTTTACGAAATTTTTCCGAATCAATTTGTTTCTACTCCCTTTGCTTCTTTCTTGGGAGCTCTGCACTAATTCGGAGAATGTAGTGATAGCTGCCAAGGTCTATGCCCGAGTTGTACCAGCCACATTTCTCTATGCCCTGGACGAAAGTGAGGTCCGGTGTGGTGTCTCGGCATGTGGAAGTGCCACATCTAGTTGGAGTTTCCGGGTCTGTGATGAGAGCGAGGTCGAGATCGGAGGCTCTCGCATGAAGACGCTCTCCCTTGATGGAGGGATACGCGTAGCCCCATGCCTGGTTTGGGGCGTTAAAATCGCCACGTACAATTAGATGACTATCTTTAGCGGTGTTCGCGATTTTGCCCAGTATGCCTCTGAACCCTTGCCTCGTGTCCTTAGGGCTACTGTACAAATTAGTGAGACAGATGCTTTGCTTGTTCCCTACGTGGTCGTTCGGATCTCGATCGTAAGGTGTTCGGTATAGCTGGCTGTGTGGCGGACATCATGACGAATGTACGGGATCTTCTTTCCAATCAGAATAGCGACGCCTCTGCCTTGCTCGTTTCTGTGGGCTTCGGCCTTATAGCCCATAAGGGCCAGTTAGGTTGTGATTATTTCTTGTAGCAAAATTACGTGTGGTTTCTCGGTTTCCGATTTACCATCTGCAGGAGGACCACCTTTCAAATGCGAATGCATTTCTTAGTCGGGGGTTGTCCTGCGTCCCTGGCCGGCGTGCGCGCAGGTGTTAACTCTGCGCGCGCGCTCCTGCTCGCCTCTGGCAACAGCTGCGCCGCGCCTAGCAACCGGAGCAGGTGGTGATCGGCGGAGCGTAAGGGAGAGGAGGAGCGCGCGGGCGTGTGATGGCGCTCGCATCGCGGAGCAGCGGAGGGTAAGGGAGAGTAGGAGTGTACCCGGTGAGGGCGCTCGCATCGCGGAGCTCGCTCGGCGGAGAGAGAGCTCGGGCGCTCCTGCTCTCCGCGCTCGGACCTATATATATCATGCAGGGAGCACGCGCTTTGGTGTCTTGATAGCGATGGAAGTCGGTGAGGTCGAGTCTCTCGCGGCAACGATAGCACAAGGACGACACGAAGTGTAACACAATGCAACTCGAGCATTACGCCTCTACGTGCACACTCTCGTCTCTCTTCATTAATTAATCGCACACTCATCGGGTGCACCCAAATGCATTCGCATTTCCTCACGATCCCCTTCGGGGAGGTGCGGGTTTTTTTAGATGATTCCCCTGCAGTTCCATTGCCAGATGCGGAGATTACGTGTCCTATTTGTCGCTGCCATGTTGACCATTATAGCACCCTTCGCTTGCACTGAAAGCGTCGTGCAGAGGACCGTGCACACCAATGTGCTGTGAACTCATACTCTCCATAGCCGATACTACCGTATTGTTTAGATACATTTACATTTTCTGTACACGAGTGTTAAAGAAGTCCATTTGACTCGTTCATGTGCATCATGCTCTCCTTCATTAGCCTCATCCGACCTCCTTAACGTCGGATCGCACAGCCATTCGCGGTTGCGTTACAGCTCGCTTCTTAGGAGCCAGGGATTCTTCGCGTCGTTCGCCCTGTCTCGCAATCTCAACTGGTTGAGGAGTTTCGATATCAGTTGGTGGTTCGGGAGTGCGCGTTGGCCTACTGCTGTTTACTTTACGTGCTTCGAATAATTCCAGGATTAGCTTATTAAAAGCGGCTTTTAGCTCTCTTAACTCCTGTTTCAACGTAGCTATCCGTTCCTTATCTGTGTTGCAGGGCTAACTTTTACAGAGAAAGCTGTTATGAGATCATTTCAGCGGCCGTTTTTAGCGCCGTAATTGTCCGCCGCCGCCGCCGGCGTCCGTAACCACCATCGCTCGAAATAAAAAGCGACATAAGAAAAAAAATTCAGGATGGAACGAGGTTCGAACCTGGGCCTTTGCACTGCGGATTGCACACGTGGGATGAGGTTGGGTTAGAAATTTCGCAGCCCCGGCATTGGGTGTAGCCCGGATCGGGGCAAACGTCCGCACGATGGCCGAGTTTGCCGCATACGTAGCATATGGCCAATTGCCTGCGATATAAGTAGCAGGGTACCAGTGTGGGTCCGTATCGGTCGAAGTTCGGGACGCGATCGAAGTCCATCAAACACAACGATCACTGAGCCTGAGTTCTTGATTCTCTTCGCCGCCAGTGCCGTGGGGTTGCGGTCGTTCACGATATTATTTCAATCGTACGATTATCGTCAGCAGCGTCGATGTGTCTAATTACCCCTTTGCAGGTGTCAATTGGGGCAGCTTCGTAAACGCTTACTTCGTACTGTTTGCCGGCAGTTTGTATAGCCCCGACGTCCGCGTACTTGGCTGCATTTTCTCTAAACGGCGTGCTTGCCACCATGATATTCTGCATGATGGGACAAATAATGCCCTCCTGGTCTGATATCGATGAAGATTTGCTGCTGTCACAAGGGCTTTGCTCATTATGATAGGTCCGACCTTTTGTAAGTTCAAGCCGCCCTTTGGGCGAAACATTATCTTTATGTGGTCTTGGGGTAGGGGTGGCATGCGTGAGGCTCTTATCACCCGATTCATAATGTTAGGAGGCGTGCGAGAGGAGCTCCCCTGCCCGCAGCTTGGATAGTTTTCTTTCTGTAAAGGTTGCACAGTTGTTTCGGCGCGTTCCTTCTTCTTCGTTTTCCGGCTGGTCACCACTTTCCAACCCGCCTTGTTCGCTGCAAAACGCACGTCTTCATATGCTGCGTCCTCTTGTTCATTAGGCGTGTCTGAAGTAGGGCTGTGCACGGGCCGTATTTCCGAGCCCGAGCCCGGCCCGGGCCCGCTGACTTTGTCGAAGGCCCGCCCGAGCCCGACGGCAAAGGACTGCGAGCCCGCCCGGCCCGGCCCGACGAACGAAAACACAATCCCGGGCCCGGCCCGGCCCGGATTTTTGAAGGTTCGCTGCGAAAACAAAACATGGTTTTCCAGTAATTTGTCATTTTATTGAGCATATCGAATATGACCAAACGACACACGACGAACAGTCTCTATTACACAGATTACAAACTGTCGTGCAAAACAGCAAGCAGTCCCACGATTCCGGCTTCAACGAAGTGCGGCGCTTTTGCTTTATGTAGCCCGCCGAACTGAAGTTGCGTTCGCTGCTTGCACTCGTCGCCGAAATTGCTAATATCTTTTTTGCCAGCCTGGCAAGCTTGGGTTATCTCTGCTGCTCGTTTTTCCAGAAGACTAAAACTTCAGATGAACAGGCGGAGGATTCCATAGAGAGATAATCGGAGAGCTCCCCTTTTGTTTAAAGTAGCGAATTAAAAGGAAAAGCGGTAAAGGGCGGTCGCGGAAAAGGCGCTCTATGCGTGCTGGAAAACAATTCCCGCTCATTTTATATATTTCGGGCTTGAGTCGGGCTTTGCGCCGGGACCGAGCCCGGCCCGATAAAACTCCAAGTAGCCCGAGCCCGGCCCGGACCCGAGGTGGAAATGCGTCGGCCCGCCCGAGCCCGGCCCGCGGGCCGGGTCGGGCTCGGGCTTTCGGGCTACCCGGAGCCCGTGCACACCTCTAGTCTGAAGTACCTGGCGTTGCTTGTAGATCCTCCGCAGCGCTTTCAATTTCTTCGGTAGTAGACGCCATTCTCGCTTCGCGTCTGCGCGAAGGGTGGGTTGGCGCCTCGCCGAGGTATAGCCCAACTAGGGGTGAGGCCTAGCTTGCCGCCAACGTGACGCAAACACAAAAGTCCGGGTAAAATGCGTAAATGTGTACCCACCGGGATAAATTGGGTGTCCGGACGATCTTCGCAACTTCAGACGCTTCTTCGCACACTTTTTAGAGCGATCAAAGACGAATAACTAACCAAAATCAATTTAAAATGCGGTAGACAGCGACGCGGTTGGTCGTATCAGCATGCCGCAGCCTCTGCCGCGCAAATGTCTCAACGTTTTCAACATTGAGGCGATTGCATGTACGTACAACTTTGTTTTGCTGCACAAGCATGTGACTTGCTTACACCCTGCTGCAACCAGCTTGTGTGGTACGGCCACGGCCGCTTCGCTGGCCCAATGCGTTGGCTGGGGAAAATGGCTGGGAGAAGGCCAGTTACGATCACGTGATCAAACATGACAGCGCCCGTGCGCAGCTGCGGAAAAGCGTCTATAGACGAGGCAACCTAAAGATTGCGCGCGCGACGATAGCGCCGAATGCTCCCCTGGTGGGCCACTGAAAACCTTGAAGGTCGTAGGCTCTCCGGCGGAAGCGATTGCATGCTGCCGCGCGCGCGTTTTCGGCAGAGCGCGTGCTGCCGGTGATTGCATTTTCAAGTTGCAAAGAAAGCCATGTCATTTCACAAGCCGGCACACATCATTCTTATGACGTACGACAGACCGGGTGGTCCTTAGGCATACAGCAATAAAGTTTTGTGGACTCCTCCCATGTCATCGCGGCCATTCAATACCTTCAGGGAAGAGCACACTGGAAGACCAGCTTATGTGAAAACCCGTTGTGGTATTGCGCATTAGAGCACTGCACGGGCCGGATTTTATGGCCCGGGCCCGGCCCGGGCCCGCTTTACGAAGCCCGAGCCAAGCCCGGGCCCGTGGTCCCAAGCGTGGGCCCGGCCCGGGCGAGGGCGTACATGACCGAACCCAGCCCGAGCCCGGCCCGGGCCCGTCGTTCATTACTAAACTAATCCAGGGCCCGCTTGTTCATAACAAGGCCCGACCCGGGCCCGCTAGACGATATTAGCTGTTGATGATGATAATTAATGATGCCGTGCGCTTTGTAGCGGGCGATCGGACGGAAAATCCGGTGTGTACATGCATCGAAATGTTGCTTTGCCCGCGGTGGTAGCTCAGCGGTTAAGCTGTTTCGCTGTTAAGTCCTAGGACGCGGGTGTGATTCCCGTGGCCGCGGCGGCCGCAATTTGATGGGGGCGAAATGCAAGAACACCCATGTATATACTTATCTTTAGGTGCACGTTAGAGGACTCGAGGTGGTCGAAATTTATCCGGTGTCACTACGTCAATAATATCGTGGTTTTGGCACGTAATACCAAGGAATATAAATGAAACGTACCGTATATGCCAACCTCGAATGAAAGACCGAAATCTTTATTCCTCCCATGAGAACAACCGTGATCTGGCCCATTGTTGGTGCTGTTAATATATATATATATATATATATATATATATATATATATATATATATATATATATATATATATATATATATATATATATATATATATATATATTGTAGCGAAGCGTTGGAAGCCTGTAATGGGTCGTCCTCTTCCGCTCTTCTCGGACAGCACGCTCCTCGCGCTCAGAGTCGGCACCCCGCCTTGACTGTCGCAGTCGTTTATCGTCGCCGGGTGCCCGCTAATAAACGTCTTTATAATTTGGTGGAGGTGCTGGGCTTTCACAACAACTTCGGCCCTCATTCGATGCCCCTGGCTCTTCGATCCCGTACTCTGCCGCCTACGATGCCTCAAGACGCCTCCCAGCAAACGGCCCCGCCTACACCAACCTCATGCCCAGGTGTGCCTCGTATCCGCGACCCTCCGGTCTTCACTGGCGCAGATGGCACCGACGTGGAGGACTGGCTCGCGATTTACGAGCGCGTGAGTGTCCCCAATAAATGGGACGAGGCAGTAAAACTGACTAACCTGGTTTTCTACGTCGCGGGTGTGGCGGGCTTGTGGTACAACAACCACGCATCAGATTTTACAACGTGGTCCGACTTCAAGACCGCCATTATCAATGTGTTTGGCCGCCCTGCCGGTCGTAAGCTGCAGGCCGAACAGCGCTTACCTGAACGCGCTCAGCAGGCCGGTGAATCATTCACCAGTTACATTAGGACGTCCTCGATTTCTGTAAGAAAGCCGACGCCACCATGTCCGAAGCTGACAAGATCCGGCACATCATGAAAGGCATCGACGACGACGCCTTCACCATGCTGCTGGCCAAGAACCCCAGCACAGTGGCTGAGGTCATAACGCTCTGCCAAAGCTATGAGGAGCTGCGCAGGCAGCGATCGATGACCCGTCGCTCTCCATCACGCGACGCTGAGCTCGCTGGCTTGTCGACCATATCCGACCACTCCGCGTTGCTCGCAGAGATGAAGACATTCGTGCGCGAGGAAATCGCGCGCCAATTCTCTCTGCTGGACTTTGCTCGCCCGCAGTACGTCCAACAGCCGTCGACCACACTTCTGCCTCCGCTCCGTCGAGCGATTGAGCAAGAAATCGCAGAGGTCATGCCCGAGTACCACCAGCACCATACGGCTCCTGCACCCTTGAGTTACGCCCAAGTGGTCGCAAGAACGCCCCCAGCAATCCCTACGGCTGCCCCACACATTTACGCCGAAGCCTCCACTCGACCTCACTCTTTCGAAGCGGATGTACCGGTAACCTGCGCCGACGTCACGCACAGGCCAGGACTGCAGCCCACTGTCCAGTCCTATCAGTTGCCGCCCCGTCAATCCCGTCCTGCACCATGGGCGGGCCCTGCCCCAGCGAACCGATGGCGCACACCTGACAACCGCCCCATATGCTTCGCATGCGGTTACGCCGGCCACGTGGCGCGCTATTGCAATCGCGTGCAGCCGCCTAGAGTCGCGTCGCCTGCCACCAGCCCGGCGAACCGCCCATATTACGACCCACCTACGCCTCTGTCGCCGACGTCTCGCCCCGCTCCATCTACCCGCCGTTCACCGTCACCACGACGCCGCTCGCTGTCACCGATGCGGCCATGTCTGGTCCCACGAGACCAGGAAAACTAGTCGTCGCAGTCCACGAGGCAAGGGCTGCGATGCTGTCGAACTGCGAAAGCTCTCAGCGAAGCCCATCGAACGTGATAGACGTGTTTGTGGACGGTGTTCGTGCATCTGCCCTTATCGACACTGGAGCCGCCGTATCCGTTATGGACGCAACACTTAGCCGAATACTGCGAAAAGTGACGACGCCACTTTCTGGGCTCTCCCTCCGTACAGCCAGCGCCCAAAGCATTCACCCTACAGCGGTATTCACAGCCCGCGTCATGATTAAGGACGCTATGTACGCCGTCGAATTGATCATAATTCCTGCATGCTCTCACGACGTCATCCTCGGATGGGATTTTCTCTCCCGCCACGACGTCGTAATTCATTGCGCACCTTCCGAAATAGAGCTGTCACCATTCTCTAATTTGACGCCGGCAGACAGTCCATCGGCTGCGAGCAAGGTACTCGTCAAAGACGACATAAAAGTGCCTGCGAACTCGTCAACGGCGCTGTCAGTCTACTGCGCCAGCCTATCCGACACCGTTGCACTCATCTCGCCATATGACCGTGTTTGCACGAGGAAAGGATTGCTGGTGCCTTTCGCGACCGTTCAAGTCACCCAGGGCAGCACCTCTATTTTTGTAATCAACCCCTCCCCGTACAGTGTTACGTTGGTGCGAGGGGAATGTCTGGGCAGCGTAGAACCCCTCGAAGACGCACAAGTTATGGACGAGCCCGATGATTCGCACGGCCGAAGCTCGAGTACGCTCAGTGCTGTTTCGACGTCTGGTTCATCACACGCTGACGTATTTCGTTCCTCCATAGCTGACAACCTTACGCAGGTCCAGCGTTCCCAGCTTTTGGACCTGTTGGAAGAATTTCGCCCTTCTTTCGATGTCGCTCAAAGTTCTCTCGGCCGCACGTCGGCCGTTACGCATGGCATCGACACTGGCGACCACCTGCCACTGCGGCAACGTCCATATCGCGTATCTCCCGCCGAACGCCGTGTAATCACCGAGCAAGTCGACGACATGCTTCGACGTGATGTCGTTCGACCCTCTAACAGCCCCTGGGCGTCTCCTGTCGTTCTTGTTGCGAAGAAGGACGGTTCTGTGCGGTTCTGTGTGGACTACAGACGACTCAACAAGATCGCTCGTAAGGACGTGTATCCACTGCCGCGAATAGACGACGCGATTGACAGCCTGCAAGGCGCCGAATTCTTTTCATCTCTCGATTTGCGCGCATGGTACTGGCAAGTACCTATGGCTGATGACGCTCGACCGAAGACCGCCTTTGTCACGCCCGACGGCCTGTACGAATTTAACGTCATGCCGTTTGGGCTGTGTAATGCGCCCGCGACCTTTGAGCACATGATGGATACCATTCTGCGCAACCTGAAATGGCACACGTGCTTGTGCTACCTCGACGACGTCGTCGTGTTTGCTCCGGACTTCTCCACGCATCTTCAACGCCTACGGCATGTTTTGACGCGTTTGAGCGACGCCGGTCTGCAACTGAATCTAAAGAAGTGCCGATTTGCAGCACGGCAGCTGACAATCCTCGGCTACGTCTATATACGTGATCGGCTCGGCTATATACGCGATCTGGCGTGTTTCTAAGGAAACCCACTACGATGTACTTGTTACTTTGACAAAGTCTGGTCCAGCAGACGAAACGTTAGTGAAAATATACAGTGCCAATCTATATCTATACTGGTGAAAAAAAATAGCACTTCAACTGTTTTTCTATTTTTATTGCTAAGCTCTACTAAGAGTCGGCTCTTTGCACGTGTCACTTCAGCTTGGAACAGTATACCTTAGACCATGCAATGCATAACGTTCGCGTGTGCTCGAAGGCCCGACTTACGCCTTTAAATGAGCGGGTCCGAGTCCGGCCCGGCCCGCAGCCTCAAGCCCGGGCCCGGCCCAGGCCCGCGGCTTCAAGCCCAGGCCCGGCCCGGGCCCGCAATTTCAAGCCCGAGCCCAGCCCGGGCCCGCCGGAAAACGCTTCGGACGGCCTGGCCCGGCCCGCGCGCCGGGCCGGGCCCGGGCTTTCGGGCCGGCCCGGGCCCGTGCAGTGCTCTATTGCGCATACCACCACTTGCGAGTCTGCAATAGTGCTCTCCGACAATCCTACTTGCGGCCTGCGAGTCCTGAGGCAACAGCGTGACAGAACGGGGTCTTATTGTACATTCGTCACATAAATGCAGAAATAGCGATTCTGTTTTTTATCATTAATAACTCCATTAGTTTATTCTGAAAAGCCCTTGAAAGTCCTTGTATGATTTGTTGTACGCACTTCTCACCAATACAAATACCATTTCTGATCATTTTATATATGTCGTTCATCCACTGTATGATGAATGAATGAATAAACTTTTATGAAAAGTCCGGCAGTTTCCTTCAGGCGAGGCGGGGGAAGAGGGAATTAACCCCTCTGCTGCCCGACCCTCCGTGGATGATGATGGCCTCAAGTGACGGCTCGAAGTCCTTGGACCTGGGCGGCATCATCGGCTTGCCGTATGGCCCAAAGTTGGTCGGTCAGCTCGTCGCTGGTGAGGGGCACCTCCCAGCGCAGCGACGCCGACGTAGCCGATCCGCAGCAGTGACCACAGCCGCGGCGGCAGCCGGCTCCTGTCCTCGCGCGGTGGTAGCAGCAACGATTGCTCTCGGAGTTCGTCCCTGCCTAACATGTGTCGTGAAATGAGCGGCGGCAAACATTTTAAATACAAAGCATTTCTTAGCGAACTTCTGCGACTTTGAGCGTATCTATCTATCTATCTATCTATCTATCTATCTATCTATCTATCTATCTATCTATCTATCTATCTATCTATCTATCTATCTATCTATCTATCTATCTATCTATATAGCCGCCTACGACTTTGTGCTCTCCTGGCCGTTTCGTTAATCGGATGTATACCAAAATTGGTGTGTCATAACATGGCCTTATTACAAACATACATAAAAGGTCAGATCATGAAAATCATGACACGCATGTCATGAACAGCATGATTTACATTCCATAACCTTAGGCACTTGTGGCCGTTCCGTTTATTTCATATACACCATAATTGGTACGGCGTGACAAGAATTCATGACGAACATAATGACACGTCCTAACATGCAAATTATGACGCGCATGTCATGTGGAGCATGATTTACATGACATGGTCTCTGGGCGCTCGCGGCCGTTTAAATGAAGGGATATATACGAAAACTGGTATGACGAGACATTTCTGTATGACGAACATAAGTGACGCGTGGTAACATGAAAATCATGACATGCACGTCATGTATGACATGATTTACATGCCACGCTCATGGCGCACTCGCGGTCGTTTCGCTAGATTGATATACACCAAAATTGGTATTGTGCTATGTGACTGTATGAAGAACATGAATAACAGATGGTAGCATGAAAACCATGACATCCATGACATGTATGTCATGATTTACATGCCACGCTCATGATGCATTTGCGTCCATTTCGCTTGCATGATATACACCAAGATTGGTATTGCGCGACACGACCGTATGACGAACGTAAGTGAGAGGTGGTGACAGGAAAATCATGACATGCAAGTCGTGTACAACCTGACTTACATGCCACGCTCATGGTGCGCTAGCGGCCGTTTCAGTAGATTGATATACAACAAAATTGGTATTGCGCGAAGTGACTGTATGAAGAACATGAATAACAGTTGCTAAGATGAAAACCATGATATGGATGCCATGTATGTCATGATTTACATACCACTCTCATGATGCATTCGCGCCCGCTTCGCTAGCTTGATGTGCACCAAAATTGGTATTGCGCGCAGCGACTGTATGACGAGCGTAAATGAGACGTGGTAATATGAAAATCATGACATGCATGACATGTACGACATGATTTACATGTCATGCTCATGGTGCATTCGTGGCCATTTCGCTTGCATGATATACACCAAAATTGGTATTGCGCGACGCGACTGTATGACGAACGTAAATGAGGGGTGGTAACATGGAAATCATGACATGCAGGTCATGTACGACATGATTTGCAAGCCACACTCATGATACATTCGCGGCCGTTTTCCTAGCTTGATATATACCAAAATTGGTATTGCGCGACGCGACTGTATGACGAACATGAATAACAGGTGGTAACATGAAAACTGTGACATGATGTCATGTATGGCATGATTTACATGCCGCGCTCATGGTGCATTCGCGGCCGTTTCGCTAGCTTGATATACACCAAAATAGGTATTGCGCGATGCGACTGTATGACGAACATAAATGAAAGATGTTAACATGAAAATCATGACATGCATGTCATGCATGGCATGATTTACATGCTATACTCGTGGTGCACTCGCGGCCATTTCGCTCGTTTGATATACACCAAATTTGGTATTGCGCCATGTGACTGTGTGACGAACATAAATAAGAGGTCTTAACATGCGAATCATGTTATGCATGTCATGTACGGTATGATTTACATGCCACTGTCATGGTGTGTCGTGCGATACCGAAATTGGTATCGCACGACACGAGTGCGTGATGAACATAAACAACAGGTAGTGCATTGTATATACCAGAACATGCGCTTCATTGGCATGGTGTATACTAGATTGTGCATGCATGCGTGCATGGCAAACATGCGATATATGTTGGACTAGATGCCATGGCATGAATGATTTCATTTGACTTAAAGACAATCAAGGCGATGTATGCAGCTATTTACTGGCTGCTTCGCATTACATCGATTCCCACAGTGCGTGGGATCTGCCGAATTTTTTTTTCACTTCGCAAAAGCGGCCGCTGAAGCTACTTAAATTTTCCTTTTTATTTCAAACGCGTAAACAGGCGATATCGGTGCAACGGATATTTGAGCATTACGTTCTTTCTAGACATGGGCTACTGTGTACAATGCCATTGTAACTGGTTAAAAAAAATCTCACCCGTGTTTCTGAGGCAAAGAAGCACAAAATGCTAAGATTCGCTCAAGTGCTGCTAGCCGAAACAATATGTGCCTGTGCGCGCGCGCGCGCATGTGTGTGTGTGTGTGTGTGTGTGTGTGTGTGTGTGTGTGTGTGTGTGTGTGTGTGTGTGTGTGTGTGTGTGTGTGTGTGTGTGTGTGTGTGTGTGTGTACTGTGTGCGCCTCTTCGTTTCTGCAAATTATAGCAATGCGGCTTTTATGTTGCTCTGACCACAGGATCAGGAAAACCGCCAACCTCAAACGCGTGTAGTCGCAATGTAAACAAATCGACGGCGGAGCGTCGTGCGCGACCACATAACGAAATTTCCGAAAAATGAGGCGTTTTTTAGAAAGGCGCAGCAGCGCCCTCTGGCCAGTGGCGTAGCCAGGAGGGGGCACACCCGGCCCGCGCACCCCCCCCCCCCCCCCCCGAAATTTTTTTGCTATTGCATACTGAGCCCAAAATGACACTTGACCACATCTGCCTGCCCGGCCCCCACTACAAATCAAGGAGGTGCCCCCCTCCCCCCGAAAAAAATTTCTGCCTACGCCCCTGCCTCTGGCCCAGGTTTTCTCGTCTATACCGACCACTACACGCACTCTGAACACGAGCGATGGCACTCTATATTCAGCATATGCGCGCTACCCGCGTGATGTATTCAAGCGTATTTAAAGCGACCTGCTCGGACACACGTTTTTATTTTGCTTGTGAACAAGGCTGCCGTGTTGGAGCCGACGCGTCCTTGTCTCTCTCTCTCTGTGTGTGTGTGTGTGTGTGTGTGTGTGTGTGTGTGTGTGTGTGTGTGTGTGTGTGTGTGTGTGTGTGTGTGTGTGTGTGTGTGTGCGTGTGTGTGTGCATGTTTCTGCGTGTGTGTGTGTGGATTTCTGCTTTGGTCGGCTGTGTGCATCGGATTTTCTAGCGTCACCATGTATCATCCCAACTAAACGGGCTTCCGTCAGTCTTTAAGCTTCTTTCTGGATCTACCTTGAGACCCTACCACAAATATATGCTATAGTCATCTTCGTTCCATAGTTGCACTCATACAAATCGCAATATACGGTATTCAAAATTCAGATTACCTGAATTCAAGCTCATGCTTACGCTACTGTAAGAGTAGGGTCGTATCAGAAAATTAAATTATGTCATGCTTTCACGCGATGCGTTATTACCGGCAGTATTAGCTCTGTCTGCGTCGCTATCGAAATGGGGCAGATGAGAATGATATGTTACGCAATAAGGGATACGCTGTGGCCAGTGGCGTGTAGCCAGGGGGAGCCCAAATGGCACTCAATCACATCTGCTTGCCCGACCCCCACTGGCTACGCCCCTGGCTTCGGCTTAACGATTTTGTAGCGTTAGCTACACTTGCCTGGCCGGAGCCGATTTCGCGTGGAGTGTCATGAGCCGTGCTGCGCATGCGCGAGGATCAGTGATGTCACACAGCTGGGTCACCGGAGCTGGCATCTCACGCGCTCTGCGACACCGCCGCGCGCGGCTCGCCGCTGCTGGTCTGCACCGCATTCGAGAGAAGTGACGTCGTAGACACTGTGGCGCCAGCGCGCGCAGCTTTTCGCCTTCGCTGTGCCGTCGCCCTCTGACACTGCGCTGTGGCCGCTTGATAGCGCCTCTGACTGGTGTTTCCAGGTGGGTAACGCCATGGAGAAGGGGAGCGCAAATGCTGCTCGATGGCGCAGAGGAGCCGAGAAGCTAATCTCATCGGATCCCGAAGTAGTTGCCTGGCAATTAGTGGTTACTGTGTTGGGACCATAGAGACGGCAGCCTGTTACTTCACTGACCACCAAGCCGTCTTTGTAGCAATAAAGAAGTAACCTGACGTTGAGCAAAAATAAATATGCATGTGCCACATAATACGTATACCGTGTGTGTGTGTCATTGGAGCAGCAGTAAGCATGACAATCAAGCTAACCTTCGACACTCTGGAAAGCTAAGAATAATCAGATAAAGCTTTGCTAACGCTACGTATATCCTGGCATAGCCAAGCTAAGCCACTGGATTTTTTTCAGATAGCACGAATTCCAGCAATCGTGCAATGCAGGAGTCCAAAAGGGGACATGGTCGGTGCGGTTGGTCTGTCTTACGATGTGCTTAGTTCCTTGGCGATGAAAATTTGTTCTCTTGCACTAAAATAAGTTTTTTGTCCTCAGTCTCTTCTAGAGTGAAAGCAACAAGTAAGTCATTGTCATTAGAAAAGATGAATCAGTATACATGTGATGTAATTCTCAAAGCCAAAATGTTTAAAGGTACGTAAGCACGAATGTTGTTTTAAATGCGAAGCGTTCCTTAGTGAACTTCTGCGACTTTGAGCGTATCTATCTATCTATCTATCTATCTATCTATCTATCTATCTATCTATCTATCTATCTATCTATCTATCTATCTATCTATCTATCTATCTATCTATCTATCTATCTATCTATCTAGCCGCCTACGACTTTGTGATCTCCTGGCCGTTTCGTTAATAGGATGTACACCAAAACTGGTATCGCGTAACGTGACTTTATAGCGAACATAAATGACAGGTCATAACATGAAAATCATGATATCCATGGTATGAACGACATAATTTACATGCCACTGTTTTGGTGCTCTTGCGGCCGTTTCGTAAGTTTGATATATACCAAAATTGGTATGGCGTGACAAGAGTGTATGGCGAACATATGTGACAGGTCCTAACGTGCAAATCATGATATACATGTCATGTACAGCATGATTCACATTTCACAGTCATGGTGCGCTCGCGGCCGTTTCGTTAGCTTGATATACACGAAAATTGGTATCTCGCGACGTGACTGTGTGAAGAACACAAATAACAGGAGTTAAAATGAAAATCATGACACGCATGTCATGTACAGCATGACTTACGTGCCACGCTCATGGTGCGCTGGCGGCCGTTTCGCAAGCTTGATATACACGAAAATTGGCATTGCGCAACGTGGCTGTGTGACGAACACAAAGAGCAGGAGTTAACACGAAAATTATGACATGCATGTCATGTAAAGCATGGCTTACGTGCCACGCTCATGGTGCGCTGGCGGAAGTTTCGCTAGCTTGATATACAATAAAATTGGTATTGCGTGACGTGACTGTGGGGCGAACATAAATAACAGGTGGTAACACAGAAATCATGACATGCATGTTATGTAGGGTATGATTAAGGCCCCACGCTCACGCATCACTCGAGGCCATTTTGTGAACTGGATATATGCCTAAATTGGTATGGCATGACAGGAGTGCATGACGAACATAAATAATAGCAGGTCACGCACCGTATATATGTAGCAGAATATATGTTTCATTAGCATGGCATATACCAGATTGTACACGCATGCATGTATGACAATCTCGCGATATATAGCGAACTAGATGTCACGACATGAATGACTTCATCAGCCTCAATGACAAACAAGACGATGTATGCAGCTCTTTGCTGGCTGCTTCGCATTACCTCGATTCTCACACTGCGTGGAATCTGCCGATTTCAGGTGCGAAGCTCCTTATAGCGGCACCCGTTCGTCCCCGTCGTAGTAGTGTGTAACCAGTCTTAAAAACGAACGGGGCGTGCACACATGAAGGCTCCCTAAAGACAATGCGCTGCGACAGTACGTGATATGTATCGCCCTCTCCTCTCCTACGCTTCCTCCTCTTTCACCTCTATATTCCCCCCCCCCCCTATATTGCCTCGCGGCGCAGCGCCGCCGACGCAGGCAGCGTCGTGAGGCAGCGTCGCGGCAGCGTCTTGATTGAAGAAACCGACCGCTCGCGCTGCACAACCGCACACTGACCACCCCGTATATATAGGCACTGGATTTGGACCTCCAAGGTAGTGCGTGTGTGCGATTTCTCCTGTGCGTGATTAAACAATGAAAATTCACAGCGTACATGTAAAATAAAGTGAGCTGCAAGTCGTCATAACTCTCATCGAACCTTTAGTATAAACGCGCCCGATCTCACGTTGGTGATGATGTACTGGGCAGAATTCACGGAAGATTCACGGTTTACCGATAAACCTCCGCAGCTTCGCTCACTCATCATCATTCACTCCGTGGATATGCTGTGATTTTTTTAACACAAATGTGTTTGATGCTGGGGTCCACCAAGATTTTAGTGACGTGTTTCCGTCACGGATATGACGTCGAAAAAATTTACACGATTAGGTGGCAAGAAAAAGTGCCGTCAACGGGCATCGAACCCACTACCGCTCGGTCCGCAACAACAGATGCCGGGCACGCTATCCACTGTGCAACGGTCACAGACTCTAGAACGTTTACAAACACGCCTTTTATATCTACCACTCTCCCGGTCGGCGGGGTGGTGTTGCTCTCTGGGAGAGGCAAAATATAGTAATTCGTCGTTACTGTGGCATCCGCGATTAGCACCTGCAACGCGTTACACGTCCGTCTCATTCGGCGCGTTTTCAATAGAAGTTCACTTTTGTCAATGCCTTAACACACGGCGAGGTGGCGATCTCAGCCCAAGTGTCGTAAAAGCGTAGGCCTCGCTCATAGCATCACGCTAATCCAAGCAAAAAATAGCTCTGCGACGCGCGCCTGCCTCACCTGGCTGTAACACCGCGTTGCCCGCTCACGCGCTCGCCCCGAGAAAAATCGCGGCCGGGCTACTGGGGCGGCACGACGCGCTTTGCATTTCCCTCTAGTCCGCGGGATGCCACGGACTAGAGGGAAACGTGCCGCGGTATGCCACGGGATGGCGACCAAGTTCGGCGTCTATTATGCGACACTCTTCTGGCTATCACACCTCGTTCTCTGATAACGCTTTCATCGTTAACTACTACAGCTAGCACAAGGGCTTGTTTAATCATTTAACATGGACGTTAGTTGCCGGGACGAACATGTACCACCAATAATAAAAGTGGGTGAATCCAGGTTAAACAGTATACATTGTACAAACTCTCTTATATCAATGTACAGCGGCCGTATAATGAACCGCTGTTCCGTGTTCCGTATTCCGTTTTGGCCGCCATTAGCGCCCCGTGATTGGTCGTTTCAGCTGTCACTCAAGTGACGTGTCGGAAGCCCAAATTTTGGTGACGTCAAATTGACGAGTACGCGCTCATTATGCTAAAATATACGGAATCGGTTCCGTCGAAGCGCGGAACAACCAGCGAGTGGCCCCGTTTCGACGGAATAGCAAACATGGCGGTGCGTGCGGTGCCAGCGACATTCGCCGCGGCGTTTGCCTTTTTGGAGGCGGCATACGATGAACACGGACGTCGGAGAAGGGAGGCCGAGGATGCGTTTGACATGCCAGACGAACAGTTTCGGCGTCACTTTCGCCTTAGTAAAGTAACAGTGTGGTGGTTGTGCGACGAAGTCGCCGATGAACTGAGGGGCTCGCGGCCAACTGCGCTCTCGGTGGAGCGGAAAGTATTGTGCGCCCTGCGTTTCTTCGCCACCGGGTCCTTCCAATCGTCGGTGGAAAGCGAGGAGACCGTAGCGGTGACGCAGCCCGCGGTCAGCAGGTGTGTCCGACGTGTGGCTCAGGCTACCGTCAACGCCGGGACCCGCAACAAGTGGGTTCACTTCCCGAGGACGCCGGAGGAGAAGGCGGCCGTGAAGGAGGGATTCCTTCGCCTTGGACCTCTACCTGGCGTCATCGGATGCGTTGATGGTAGCTTCGTCGCCATCGTCGCACCGAGGGGCGAGCAGAAGGCGTCTTTCTGGTGCCGCAAAGGGTATTTCGCCCTGAACGTCATGTTCGTAAGTAGCGGTGTTCCCATTTTCTCGTGCGTATGTCTTTTTTTTTTCGCAGTGAAACGTGGCTCATAGTGCTCTTGGTTTTCCCAGGTCTGTGACGCTGACATGCGGATCCTCGCCGTCGACCCGCTGCGACCAGGGTCGGACTACGACAGCCACATCTGGGGCACGTCGTGGGTCCGCGAACGTTTCGAGGAGGGCCGCGTTGACACGACTGGCGAGTACCTTCTCGGTGAGAAGTAAATCCATTCCCTTCGTTTTACGTGTGCTGCTAGTGATAGGCGGTATTGATACAATTTCATAGCGCTGACAAGCGGCATGATGCCGCATGCTACCGATGCACAATCTCCCAGCTGTGGGTTAACTGCGGCAGTATCGTCAAGTGATGCACTTTGTCATGACAACCTCATCGTAGTAGTCATGTTTTGCATCAGACGGGGTCCATGTCAGGCTAGTCAGGTACTACAGATTCTATTATTGATATCTTAGGGTCAATTAACCTTGAGAGATCCCTGTCATTATAGCAGTATTTACAATTCATATTTCTGCAGGGGACGGCGCCTACCCCCTCGAGCCTTGGCTTATGGTCCCGGTGCAAGGTCGTCCTCACAGGGATAGTGCAGAAGGCAAGTACAACTCTGCACATGCATCAATGCGTTCCATAGTGGAGCGTTGTATTGGGCTACTGAAGAGCCGCTTTCGCTGCCTTCAGCGGTACCGTACCCTCCACTACTCACCGGAACGTTCTTCCATCATTGTTGCTGCATGTGCAGTGTTGCACAACCTTTGTATTGAAGAAGGTGACATAGGTGTTGACGATTTCAGCGATGACAGTGGCGACGAGAGCAGCGAGCACGGCAGCTCTATCGATGATGACCCCCAACCTCGGTTTAGACGGGGGAGGTCATCACACTTTATGTACTTGCGTGGACAAGCTGTCCGCAACGGCCTTATCGGCTTGTTTGGCAGGACAAGGCAGCAACACCTGCAGTATTTAAGAAGGGTGCGCAGGCGACTGCGCCGCTTGCAGCGATGACTGCGGTGTTAAAATATTTGTGCTCCATTGCAGGAGCTTCACCACCTGCAGTTCTTTAACATGCATGTAAAATTAGGTAAACCGATGCTTCTGCATTTTCCCCTCAGTGTGATCTCGCAACCGGTGCTGTCAGCAGTAATGGGACACATGTCCACAACTTTAGTAGTGTGACATCTTATCTGATCAGCTTCGATCATGCCCGTGTGATCCGGGTCAACAGCCAAGCACCGTAACCACTGTTGTAGACCAGTATCATTTTTTGTCGCTGCTGTCATCCTGCAATCCCCAACAATTGTCACCGCCATCTGCACCATGCCTGGGAGTACGCCCTGTCTTCTCGCTTCCTGTCTGGGCAAGGCACACCTACTACGCCTGGTTACCTTCTGTTGCACATCCACCACACTGTTTCTTTTCAAAGGCCAAGTGGCGCCGAAAAAGATCGTCTGGCATGTGAAGTGCATCATGCTTTCTCACTAGTGCTCAAGCGCTGTACTGCTCCTGTGCATGGCCAAGTGACGCCAAAAGACACCATGCGGCATGTCGAGTGCGCTCATTAGTGAAGTAATGTCAAATATTCTGGAAGTACTTCACGTGTGACCTTTGTTAAAGAAGAATGAATTTATTCTTAATGCCAAGTGGTTTATTTTGATGTATTCGGGCTTCACCCCAAAAGATTTGTTTACAACACTCCAGCCGGACTGCGCTGCGATGTTTCAGAAGCTGCAAGATTGTTTTAGATCATTCTGTTAAGATGTGTTTGTCAGTTTCTCGGCGGACAACGCTCTGTTGGCCGCTATGCGTGTACAGCGTGTGTCACTGTAGTTTGACTTTTGTTTCGAGCGCAGAAGTCCGCTCAAATAAAAAGTTCCGCCTTAAACCTGCAGTCTGCCACCTTCTTCAACGACACGACCCCGTGACAATATTCAGACTAATGCAAACATGGCTTATGCTGTCTGTTGATAAATGCACATAGTCGAAGTTCAGTGTCATGTTTATTAACAACATCGTGCTAAAGCAAGCATAGTAACATTGAACGCGGGGTAATCAATAAACAAGGGAGTGCAGATATATTAGCAGCTCAACTGCGGCAACTGTAACGCCCAAATCGCCAAATGGTTTCGAAGCCCTGTTGTGGGACTGTGCAGTAGCGACCTTAACCTTGCACAATGTGCAAACACCTCGGAGTGAAGTTGAAATTTTGCATACATCAACGTTGTTCTCTAATATGTCCAATACTACTACACAACATGAAATAGTGACAGATTACAATGGTATATTTGCAATAATTTACGCCTTTCATGCATATTGCAAAGAAGACACCACCAATAACAAGTCCAAAAAACGGCAGGAAGTGGAAGATGGAAGCTGCGATGAAAAAATCCGTAAAACAGGGGGTGGATGCTCGAGCCAACGTTTCAACAAGTGGATTTGTCTTCTTCAAGGCTGGAACAGCCTTGAAGTTCCAGCCTTGAAGAAGACAAGTCCACTTGTCGAAACGTTGGCTCGAGCATCCACCCCCTGTTTTACGGATTTTTTCATCACCAATAACAAGGTGATGTTAATGAGTACTGATAAAAAAAATATTACTTGTAACAGCAAGACAAAACGAAGTCGTACTTTTACATTAATGATAAAAACAACTGTGATCGAGTTTTCTGCCAGTACGCTGTTCCCTTAAATAATAATCATGTTCCCTTAAATAATAGGTTGTCGCTAAACAATGCTGGCACTACAGCTGTCCATGTCTGCTCACTACATGGGCCAGCTATGGATATCACAAACTGATATCAACAGTAACGATGACTAGGACATACTGTTATCGTTACGTATCCGCATTTGTATGAATAAACATTCCATATGGCAAGAAACATGCACCTGTAAAAGGCCACACGTATGGTTGAGTAATATGTGTAAGAAATGTAAACAATAACGATGACTAGATTGTATTACTATCACTGGTTGAAATACCAACAATTGTACCACAAGCAACAGGCACAAGTACCCATACAAGGCTATTTCCATAGCTGACTAATACTTCAAAAGTCAACAATAATTACAAGACTACGAATCATTAATATAAATGGTATGGATACCCACTCTGGTAGAAATGGTCGTTAAATATCACAAGCAACAGGCACTAGCTGTCTGTCGAAAAACGCTTTGTAGCACACCCGCCTGGAGGTACGCTGTATACTAAAATTGTTAAAAATAAACAAATTATAAACTTAACACTGAAAGTGTAAAAACTGAAGTAAAACGCTTGCACAAGTTCCCCTTGGGCACTGCACAGCAATATATCACAGAAAACAGGAGAAATTCAAAACATTGATCGTGCATCAAACGAACTTGTGAAATGTTGCTAAATTTGAAAAACTTATTTTGCATGCACTGCAACATAAAGGACATATCGCAGTGGCATGGATAGAGCAAATTGGTGCATACACAGTGAAAAAAAAAAGTTACATTACATGTGTCACTAAAAAATGACCTTGTTGTGACAATAGCACATGCACAAGTGGTGCCAACACACATTTTTCTCCCTTTGTATAGTTGCATAGGTTCAGCAAAGAGAATGCAAAAGCTCCTGCTAGTTCTAAACAAGTAGGTCATCCCTTAGTGCAACATGTCAAAGCACTTGTATCGTATCCATTCCTGCTCCTAGTGACGTAATGGTACTACCATTTTTCACTGCTTCAGTCATAAATGGCGTGCATGTCATTTCAGAAAGTTGACCGGCACATGTCAAAGCAACCTGTGAAGACGTGTGCACTAACTAGTACTTCAGTGTCACTTTAAACAGAAATAGGCACTAAAGAAAGGACACACTTAACCTGGCACACTGAAAAAAAAGCGCACTAAACCTGGTGCAATAAAAAAAGTACACAACATGGTGCAATAAAAAAGAAAAAAAAGCAGACAACCTGGTGCAATAACAAAAAGAAAAAAAAGCACACAACCTGGTGCAATAACAAAAAGAAGAAAGCACAAAACTTGGTGCAACAAGAAATAAAAAAGACAAGGTTAAGGCGAAGGTGGCGGCGGCTGTGGCGATGCTGTGGGCGTGGCATGGCCAGGCACAAGAGCGCCCACGAGGAGTTCAAGGGCTCTTGCAATGCGCTCGTGAGCCGAACGCAAGCCCCTCACCTCCTCCATGAGCTCGCGATCGTGCTGCGAGAAAAAAAAATTCCATTGCTGGATTACCGTCCATACCTTGCAAACGCACCTTTTGCAATAAATAACTGTCAGGCGTGCAGATTCAGGAATGTTAGAGCACACAGGAAAGTAGTTTGATACTACATGTTTCATAAGAATGTGATGCATAAAAGTATTTGTCAGTCACGCAGAGTAAATATCGCATGCAATATTTAAAAAAAAAAAACACCGATCTTGTACTGTGCATTGATCTATTGCGCAGCGAAACCATACAACGTCACGTTTGAGATGTTTGTTTCACTCGCTGCACAAAATGTATCACTGTACTTTAGCCGTATATGTAACCACGCAGAGGACAAAAAAGCTTCCTACTGTACCACTCCAGTCAATGTTTGCCAGCTGTCTGTACTGTTTAGGAATTTGGCATCTTAGTGCTTGTTTATTCGGTCAACATTATCTCTTCCTACCTTACAGCATGCCAAATGAACGATCCTGTGATTTCTAAGGCATGCTAAATAAGGTTGCCACGCTTGTTTTCAACTATGCCAGCGGTAAATGGCAAAGACCAACAGGCAATGCAATCTCCTTTCACAAATGGTTCTTTGTACGTACTTCTCGTGTCTCTGCCTGCGTCTCCTCCAGCACCCGCAGCTGCCTCTTACACTCGTTGGAGAGCCGGCCAACCACCTCTGGAGGGGGGGAACCATGATGATGGCGCCCTGGTCGTCCATAAGAAATGAATAGGGAGCACTTTTTTACAAGCTACACATAAAGTTTATTTGACCGTTATCATAGCTATAAGGTGCCATGCACATGGGCAATGAAGAGTAAAGGAACTGAATAAGGCATTACAACAAAAGGCAAATTAAGGGAGTACCACAAGCATGATATGCAACCAAACGTGACTGCGATTTATCAATGGTAATTTTCTTGCATCCCTACATACAGTACCTAACAATATAGGTAGCACTGAACATTTGCCTTAAATAGATGAAGCATATTTTTAAGTTAATGAAGCAACCACTTATGGTATGCAAGGTTATAACATGAACGTCTGCAGCTGCTTTAAGTAGTTTTTATTACAAGAGCTGTGAAAGTGCCTCACGTGCAGTGCCGCTGGTGCCCTGCTGGATCCCCACAGAGACGTGGGCTGTTGGGGTAAGCTGTGGCGTTGCAGGCTGCAGGGTTGGGACAGGCCGCAGGGTTGGGGCAGGCCGCACGGTTGGGGCAGGCCGCGATGCCGGGGAAGACTGTGGCATTGGAGCAGGCTGCATCGGGACGGCGACAGCAGCGGCTGCCTCTACGGGACTTGGTGGGTTGTCCTGCAATACATAGTGAACACATCACGCACATTGTTGCGGTCACTTCGTGTGACTCAATTATTGCGACTGCTGAACCTGTCAACTGCTTGCCCAGCCTGCAGCACCTCAATTGTGGAGCCAACTTCTCATCCCTCGTATGGCAGACTATTTCTCGTGAAACAGATTCTCTAATGCTCTAACATGCGGCTTATTACTAACTGTGTGCTTCAAGAAAGGAGTTGTCAAGCACAACTGCTTACATTGGTCTCAAGAGAGCACTTATCATTTGTTCTCGCAAGGTTTTCGGTTGTGCACGACAGAGATATCACATACCGAGACACTTGGCAACAATGATAATTCGCACCTCATCACCGGTAAAAAGCCGGACAGGCTGGGAGTCGGGCGCCGTAACGTCCAGAATCGCGAGGACCCGGCCCTCGACGCCTCCGAGCCGTCCTCCCCCCGTCCTCCTGCAAAGGCATAAGAAATGTTAAAATACGTCCCACAGTCTGCTGCAATCAATGAGCTCACCTCCTCTCCCTTTCAATTTCCCTCGCCAGCTTGCGGCTGTCGCAGCACAGCCGCGACCAATATTTGCGCCAGAGCTAGACCGTTTTCACGGCAGGCCCCAGCGCATTGAGCGCGGCGGTGAGCTCCTCCCACAAAGCTAGCTTTCGAGAAGCACCCATGCTTGACGTGAACACTGCCGCGTTTCTCGCCAAGTGTGGATGCTTCTCCATAAAACAAAGCAAAAGGTCAGCTTGCGCGCGTGATACTCGCGGCTGCGACATTTTTTTTCTTCCTAAGCTTTCGCCGGAACGCAGCAAACAATCATAACAGTTCATAATCATAACAGTTACAGAGCATGCTAAACGAGTACGTTTACGCATATTAAACTCCATTTCGTCAAGTCATTACGAATGAAACACTGATACGAGCGTGTTACATGAAAATTTCACCTAACACATTATTCCGGTATGTTCAATCCAGCAGAAATGTGCGAAACATACGGTAACGGAAAGGAAACATGACCAGACACTTCCACGTACAACATACGGTACGCTGTAACTACGCGCGCTCACGCGCGATCGCATTCAAGAACAAAAGGTGTTGCTTACCATATATTACACGACAGATGTACAGGCTTCCCATGTTCGCACATATTCTTTCTTTTTTTCGTTGCCTGTAAGAATAATACCGAAGTAAACATAACGCGATTACGGTATGCTTGGCATTGTTTACTCACCTTACGGCTAGCATTTCACGATTTCCTTGTTCTTCGCAGCTTGCCATATCCTTCAGTGACGAAAATACACCCCCAGTAGTCGCGATCACATTCTTCTCGCAGCTTTATATGCCATAGAACGCAAAACGCGCCTCGCAGAGACGATCAGCTGTTTTTTACACCGCGGTCATCCTAAGCGACTTGGATTGGATGCAAAAGCGACTAACATGTGGCTACGACTCTCAAAATACGTTTGTTTTGCGTTTGCTTCGCAATACGCTTCATTAATTTTAGCACCAGAAGCTCATAAAACAAATTTATTTCCATTTACGTACAATTGTTGTTTTGTCACACGCTCGCGGACGAAATAAAAGAGTTATACGGCCCCTTTGCGGCCCTCAACCAAGAAGTCACTAAAGCCCTTAGATTTTACTTCCGAAAGTACCTAAAAAATACTAGGGCTTTCCCCAGAATTCCGACGTAAAAAACGGCAACTGCCGCACTTGTCTTGCTCAACAAGCTATGGGCGGCTACGAGCGCTTTTTATAGGCCAAATTCGAAAAACGTCGCGGCTTCCGGCGTGGGCGGCGCCTCAAGCATGACGTAACAGGGAAAACGGAATACGGAACACGGAATAAAAGTACATTATACGGCCGCAGTAAACATTCAGTCACTTCTGTAAGGGCAGGCTTTCTTTCGTGTTATTCCGATTCCTAGGACGCAGAGATCAAGCATCTTTTTTTACCATATTTAATGTGCTGCGTTGAAACTGTTTACAGCACACATCCCGCCCAAGGCATGCTGGGAGGATCTCCTATCAGGTAGCTTGGAAACTTCCAGACGCGAATATGTTTATGAGAACGGAAATGTGGGCGAGTTTGTAAGAATGCACCATAGAGCAGGTAGCGCAAAAACACGTAGACACAAGCCAGGAACTAAACACGTGTTTGTGTCCCTGCCATGTACCTGCTCTATGATGCCGACGTGCTGCGTTCGGTGCAGCCGAGGTTATGAACTATAAATTGTAATATGCCCCTTGAGGAAAACAATTAGGAACGAGCATATTCTAGCTCCATATGAATTGCTCAGTATGGTCACTGAAAAACGTTAATTGTTATATTTCTGTTTCGAATCACCAGGTGACGTGTTTCTGCTACCAAACTGTCACATTCTTGTATTCCTGACTCTTGTGCTAAATAGAAGTCAAATGCATGTGGGATTAACATGCGTTTTCAAGTCAGATGTTTGCTTTCCGATAAACTTATTGGACAGGATACTAGATATCAGGAACACTTATGTATTGGTAAAGTGACACCCTTCTTGTTTTTTTTTTTTTTGGGGGGGGGGGGGGGAGGGGGTAGCATGTGTCTCGCATTGCATGTTATCGGCAGTTGCGTGCAATGTCGCAGTAACCATTGCGATAGTGTAAAATGACGGTTCTCTCATTCTAGGACACACTGACCAGCGAGGAGATTTCGGAATCAGCAACTGACAAAGCAACTGCCAACTGGATGAAGAAACATGATTGTGCGTGCAGCAAGAGAGGGTTTGACTGCAGATCCCGACCACCTGCTTCTGTATATTTTTACTAACGACAGGCGAAAACAAGGAGAAACGAGGAGAAACGCTTAAATAGTTTTGTTAGAAGACGTTGATGAGGGACGCGATCAAACGCTTTATAAAAATCAATGAAAATTGCATCGATTAACAATGACCTATTGATGGAGTCGTGCAAATCGGTAACTAGCTCAAACAGCTGTTTGTTAGAGGATCACTGTTTAATTACCTGTCAAAAATTGGCCCATTCGGAAAGCTTTATTGATTGACTATTTCACATAGCAAAACCTTAACTTACCTGACACCCTCGTTGTAAATATGTCTATCAGGTTCACTCGCGCATTTCATTTTTTTAATGTGATAGCATTAAAGAGCTTGTTCCGCAGAAATTCCGGTGTCGGCGTCGGTGTCGGCTTCGTTGGTTGTGAGCGAAATATCATCACCTTGTATAAAATAAATGATAAAAAAATCTTAGGTTCGAGTGAGAATCGGACCCAGGCCGTCTGCGTGGCAAGCAGGCGTTCTACCACAGCTCGAGAGCTTACAAACCGGGCGCCATCGGAAGAGCTGTCCAACCCAGACGATGCACCAACAGAACCAGTAAACTACATTGAAACGCTACAACGTTACCGACAAAGCCGTATGTACTTCCCACCACCACGCAAATCACTCAACCGAGAGGATGCTGTTGCCTGGCGGCCGCTTCACACTAATGCCCTTGTCACACGGATAGTCTAACCCCAGTTCAGTACGACGGCCTTTAAATCTAACGGCTGTCGGCTAACGGCTAAGTCTAACCTTAATCGATGTTAATCCGCCAACAACCGTTTTCGTAAACGGAGGTAGGCAACCCCTGTTAGCGCCGTAAACTGAAAACATGGCGGCTCCCATGTCGGACGCGAGCAGCTCGGCTCCCAGCGAAATATCGAGTCAAAAGCGTGTCAACTGGAGCGTTGCGACGACGGAGGCGTTGATACGCGTTTGAGAAGATAAATTATCGGCTTTGAGGTCCAATACGAGAATCCTCCAAATTTTTAAATCCATGGTGGAGACGTTGAACTCCGCCCTGCCGGCGGGCGAAGGTCCGTAGAGCGTGAAGAACAACGCAAGACTTTCTATCTTAAGTAGGCCTCCACCTTCACGACACGGTAGCTACCAAGACGTGTAGCTACGCGTGGGAAACAAATCGTTTTTTGCGCAGAATGGCGCAGTTATTGAACTTGTGCAATCATTTGCAACTAATGGCACTATGCATTTTCAACGTCAGCCCTGACTAAATCTAAACCTGTGTTCGTTACATGCGTACAAGTTTGTCCGTGCTGGCGAAATATCGTGTGCATTTCACGAGATTGATACGCGGCTGCGTTCGATCGTTGAACGCGGCTTCACGCCATTTGATACTCGCGCATCAAAACACGCTATTGACACGTCCATAATCGAGCGTGAAGACGTGCACAAGGCGGCGTTATGGCGGTGTTGCACGAACGCAGCCTTGTATCAACTAAAGAAGGCTTGGAATCGCTAGAGTAGAGGCGGACAAGCGCGCGTCTGTTAAATATATGGCGTGTTTCTTCTCGGAAAAATCAACTAGACAAGCGTGACAGCGCCTCTGTCTGGTTTACGGTAACTGTGGTGACGTCCACTAACTGCAGTTCTGTATAAAAGCGGTTAAGCTTACCCGTCTGACAAGGGTATAATTCATTCCCCTGCCTTTACATCCTTCATCTCTTCCACCCCACACTATATCCCTCATATTGCCCCTATTGTGTAGCGAAGCCCACGGTGTATAACTGCACCTGGGAATGTCCACAACCACCCTATTCCTTCACCCTCACTTTCCTCCAGCTAGACTGCGCTGACCAGCTCAGAGCCGCAGGAGCAGCGTCGGCAGATCCAGCGGGCACGTGGTGTGGCGCGAGCCAATGGGGCCCTGAACTAAGGGCTCCACCCAACGAGGACGATTCTTCAGACCTGCATAAATAAAAGTTTTAGGGGCGAAGCTCCTTATGCCGTGGGTCTGTCCATCCTCCGTTTGTAGGTTTGTTTGTAGTAGCTACCTCTAGTTCGTGAGAAGCGCGCGTTTTGGTATGCAGTCGAAGAAGAAGACGACGTTGACGAGTGAGCCTCTCGTGCGTGTTTGCCTGTGTGGCATTCTTTCTTCTTTACTGCGCGCGTTCTGGTATGCAGTAGAAGAAGAAGACGACGTTGACGAGTGACACTCTCGTTGCGTGTTCGTCTGTGTGGCGTTCTTTCTTCTTTACTACGTCTCGTGTTTTCAACGACATCCGAAGACAACATTTCAGAAGTAACGCGCCACGAGGCTCCCTCTTGGCACGCTTTCTCTTTAGCTCGGAGTCGCTAGATGGAAGACAAGGCTGCGGAACGGAGGGCACGGAAGGCGGCGGCAGCGCGCGCTCGCAGACAGAATCCTGAGGTGAGAGCCCCCGAGGCCGAAGCTGCACGTCGACGCCGCGAAGCAGATTCCGCCGTTCGAGCCCGCGAAGCCGAAGCTGCTCGACAAGCTGTACGGCTGCGGCGAGAAGACCCCGCAATTCAAGCCCGCGAGGCCGAAGCTTCTCGACAAGCTGCACAGCTGCGGCTTGTCGCGCCGGGCACTACCACACAATTACACACAATTACTGAATGCCATGTTACACGGCACTGTGTAATTATGACAAGTAGAATAATAGACCATTTGTGTTAATTGGTGACCTGAATGTCGATATTACCGAAAAGAACAATGAGTGGTTCATGCAACATATGGCAGCCAAATATGCTCTCACGTGCACGTCCTCTGATCATATGAACCAACGACCATCCGAGAGATGGTCGTTGTTTGAAGTTTGATGTTTGTAATATACACGCAGTGTTTCTCACTCTTCATATGATGATTGATGGGGCGTTACACAGAACATTCGCGGTTTACCGATGATTCTCTCCGGAGCTCCGCGCCACTCATCATCATTCACCACGCGGATATGCTGTGAATTTTTTCTCTCTCTCGCTACCACAGAGCCACTCCATTGCTTGGAACTGCACTGAAATTAACTTTAATGCTTCACAAACATACGCGTCCCGTGTACAGGTGTCACAGTAGGAGATGTAATATCGCAGTAAAACGGGGTACAAGCGTATATTGCCATCGGGCGTCACACCATGTGAATTGCATAACGAGTTGGTGGTTTAAAGCCGGCCACACATTACAAAAGGCACACACATTACTGCGCGTATTTCCTTACGAACACATAGTGGGTGCATCTTCGAAAAAGTATCAAGAGCGTAATTGCGGCTGGTTAAAAGCATGCCACCCATTACAAAGGGCATACACATTAGTGCGCGCATTCTCTTACACACACGTAGTAGGTACACTCTAACAAAAAAAAGAATATGCGTGACTCTTTTCGGAGAGTTCTGACTTGCCACGTATAGGACTCTCTTTAAATAGTCACGGTGACTCTCTTGGTGGGTCAGGGTCGGCTCGCTCTAGGAGAGTCCCCTGACCCTCTAGAAAGAGTGCAAAGACTCTGATCGGAAGGATCACGTTACCACTTATAGGGAGTCAGACGACTCTTGCCGGTAACACTCCTACGGGGGTCAAGGGACCCACACCGAAGCATCAAGCGACTCCACAAGTATTTTAAGCTACTCATTTGACCCTTGCTCTACTTTTGCGCGACTACTGTTGAAAATAGTGGAGTATTCATTTTAAGCAAGTCCAATAATACTTGCCGTTCTGCCCAGCGACTGTAAAAACAGAATAGTTCAGTTTTAGCACTATTTTAATAAAACTCGTCAAAACAACACATATTTTCCAGCAAAGTTATATAGAAAGCGCGAAAAGATGGTCTGTGATTTCCAATTAAGAAGTTTGGATATTCCTCATTTACATGCTTCTATGAGTATAGCCAACTAAAATGTGTGACTGTGATGTGTACAGTGTCATATGGTGCTAAATAAACAGCAGAAATCGCCATCATGTTTCCATATTTATTCCTTGTGATTAAGAATAAATCAAAAAGTGGTGATGGCTTGAGGCATCAGACTTGTGGCTTGCTAGGTTGTCGCTCCTGTCCAGCGTGAGCACCATGAAAAACGGTATCTGAAAAGCAGAACGTGATATATGATGAGAAAATGAAATTGCAGTAAAGGTTTGCAAAACCTACACAATAAGTGGTTCACACAGACATAATAAAGGCTAACAACAAAACAACAAAGCACATCCTCCGGCAGCCAGGGGCATGCCGTGAGCGGTTATTGACCGCATGTTTTACAAACGTAACCCATCCTTAAATACTCAGATAAACAGATGCGAGTACTCGGGCCCGAACGACACCGAGCCCGTGCGAACGGCGTCTACGTCGAGATCAGACATGTCATATATGCTAGAATTAGCGCACATAACTCCCACAATCACGTACACTCACTCGATTCTGTTATAGCGCCCAACGTCATCGCAGTGTATGCAAACCACGAAAACAGCAAACAGAAACGAAGGAAAAAAGTGCACGGCGGCGGCCGCAACAACGGGCGCCGTCGAAAGTCTCTAGCTTTCTCGCCTTACCGGCGAGGCGTGTCCGACTTGAATGACTACCGCGTACGTCCTGGAAGCCACCGTACTATATCTGCACCTCAAACTACCGTCTTTCAGCCAACAAAAACCATTACATATAGTGCGTCCGAGCGTTCTGTACACAGGCTTTTTTTTTCACGTTCCCACGCGTGGAAGCACGCTGCACACTCACGGTCGATGGAAATGTTGTTATGAAGTAGACTAAAGTGCATCTCAAAACGACAACTTGCACCTTCAGTAGTGCAGACACGACGTGCGATCAGCAAGACATGACCCTCGATTATTGTTTGCATCGCTCACTTTATGGGAGCTTGTACAGCAACGCGCATAACGGTGACAACTCGTTAACTGACAGCTTTAGTTGGGCATCCGCAACAGCCCCGCGGATACAGGCTACTGTTGGAAATGGCTGGCAGATCCCGCAGAGCTGCTGCAGACGCCCAGCTAAAGCTGTATAATTAGGCAGTACACTCACTGTTAACTGGCGCCCGTTGTCGGTGTCCGCAGCACCATGAATATTCCGCCCTCCAAGCGTCACTTCGTGCACGGAGCCGGCGTCAACACCACCGAAGACGCGCAACCAACGCAACCACGCAATGCATTCCAATAGACCAGGAGACTGAGACAGACTGAGACGACTGACAGAGGAGAGCGGTGCGCCACCCCGGCGCCAACCCCGTCTGCGTCGCCGAGCAAGGCGCCACAGCGGCGCCAAAGGGCGAGCGTGCGATATGTATGGCGTATACGGCGGCTCTTCCGAAACGCGCTTCAGGAGGGTCCAGTGACTCCTTCCCAAATGCGAACTCTTTTTCTCTGCCTGTACCTTCCAAAAGGGGTCAGAAGGACACCCGAAGAGAGTCACGGTTCCATGACCCTCTTTTGACTCTCTTTTTTCTTAGAGTGTACACTGGTGTCATAATACAGTGAGGCAAACCAGTGTGCCGATGGAATGCCCCATCACTCGGCCTGACTTCATCAAACGCAAGACCCGTGGGTACGAAGAGCACGCACTTTCGGATGACGGGATAATGATTGTGCGCTGGATGGACAACTCTGTTGTAACAATCGCAAGCACCGTGCACGGCGTACAGCCCATGTCATCTGCAGACAAGTATTCCCGCGCACAGAAGAAAAGGATCAAATTGTCCCGCTCTAATGCCGTTATCCAATATAACTGCTTCATGGGAGGCACTGACCAAATGGACGCGAACGTAGGCGCCTACCGGTTTGCAATTCGCGGCAAGAAATGGCAGTGGCGGTTATTCACTTGGCTTTGCGACGTAGCCATAAGCAACGGTTGGCCACTTATTCGCAGCACAGGATCCAACATCACTCAACTTGAGTTCAGGAGCCAAATCGCCCAAAGCTACCTCACACGATGGGAAAACAAGCCAAAAGGACCTGGCCGCAGAAGAACGTCGACGCTTGGTGACAGTGCGCTTTGTGGCCCACAGTATGAGAGAGCAGCCCACTTCGTTAGAACCGTACCTAGCGGCAAAAGGAGCAGGTGCGCTGGAGACAGCTGCAACAGCACGGTGCGCATACAGTGCACGAAATGTGATGTCGGCATGTGCATTCCTTGTTTCATACCATATCACAATAAATAAGTGACTGACAAATCACTACATTTTTCGCAATGTATCAAGGCCTCACTTTGTGATTTCTGCAGCAGCCTAAGGGCCCAGCGTGACCATAGGGTCGTGGGCATATTTTGTAAACTGAGAGCACGTTCGCAACGAAAGTTTCAGTGCGACTTATTTAGCCGCTTATGCAATAAAAAATGACATCTGTTTTGGCAAATCTCATAAAAAAAGAAACCGGTCCCTAATGGGTTACGGAAGTCTCCAAACAAACAGAAGTTGCGGTTAACTGATCAGTTAGCGAAATCGTGAATAACCAGACACACATTTTGGTAATATCTGCACGAGCATAGTCGAAAATTATTTCGATTTCTTTTGTTTTCCTTGGGAATGGTACCTCCAGAGTGCAGTGTACAGCCTTGCGGTCATTTATTTCTTCAAGAACAAGACCACTTCCACATTCAGGATGGTTAGTAAATATCAGATCAAGAATATTTTCACCTCGTGTGGGTTCTCTTACCAATTGCGACAGATTATGAATGTGCGCCGTATGCAGAAAGCGAAGCAATTTTTGGCGACTAGTATTACCGAGAACAGAAGGTGTCAACCAGAAAATAGATGAACAATTGAAATCGCCGGCCAATAGAAGTATGGCTTTTGGGAACTTATTTGTGACTTTCCAAAGGTGTCGTTAAAAAACGCCAGGCCTGCGCTGAAACCGCAGCACAGTCACAGCGAAAGCGGGAAGAGCGGCGTTGTAAGCTCTCTTGGGGCTACAATACAAGTACACTAGAAAGGTACCCACTACGCCATAAATCACAATTTTTGCGAAGTTGGGAAGCACCTACTAAGCCATTATTCTTCATTCTGCGGAGAAGCAAGGCACCAGCTACACATCTGTAAGGCATTATGTGCACTTTTTTGACGCGACGACTGATGACGATGTATGGCTCAGCCCTTTGTAATGGGTTCGAATCTTTAAACGGCCCACGAGTTATGTAATTTGCATTGGGTGACGCCCGGTCGCTATTTCCCTCTCCCGTCATGCTGTATAACATACGTTGACATGGGAGAGAGACGGGGGGGGGGGCGAAGAACTTAACTGAGACCCCGAGGAAATGGATCACGGCGCGCTTATGGGCTTCCTTGGCAACCAATACAAGTGCACTTGCGAGGAACCCACTACGCTATAAATCATTGTAATTTTACTGCGACCCCGAGGAAATGGATCATGCGCTTATGGGCTTCCTTGGCAACCAATACAAGTGCACTTGCGAGGAACCCACTACGCTTTGAATAATTGTAATTTTTGAGAAGTAGGGCAGCAGGCACGGTGCCAGTTTTCGTCATTTTACGGAGAGCCGTGGTACCTGCTAAACGCATGTAAGGCATTATGCGGACTTTGTTGATGCTGTGCCTGATGACGATGAAGAATTATGGCAGAGCCCTTTGTAATGGGTTGGAAGCATTCAACAACCTACTCGTTGCGCAATTCGCATTGTGTGACGCCTGGTTACAGACTTCGCGTTGTGCGACGCTTGGTGCTTATTTTGCTCTTCTACCACGCTATATTGCATATGCTAATGTGGTTCCTTCCCGACATGAAGCCTGTATAGGACCTGTTTGCAAAGCAGATCCAAGCACCGGCATGGCTCAGAGGTTGAATACCGGGCTCCCACGCAGAGGGCCCAGGTTCGAACCTCGTTCCATCCTGGAATTTCTTTTCATATTTAGTTTTTTTTTTCTTATTTCGAGCGATACTGGTTACGGACACCGGCGGCGGCGGCGGCGGCGGACATCTACGGCGCCAAAAACGGCCGATGAAATTATCTCATAACAGCTTTCGCTGTAAAAGATTCACAAACTCGGGCTGGCTGTGAGGAGGTCGGTAGCACGAACCACTAACACAGTACACGTGGCTGTGGCGTGTAACAAACGAAATAATTTCAAGCGGCGAGTCAATATGTATAGTAGACGGTTGGAATTCATTCTTGACAGCAATCTTCACGCCATCTCCATGCGACAATTTCAGGCATCACATCTGATCGTGCACGCACTTTAGCCTGGTCGGCAAAATTAGCGGCACAGCCATAAATGCAACAGAAAACCCGGCAAATGAGAACAAGCATGTGAGTCAACATGTGCTCATCACAACGGAAGGCGACTATGTAGAAGCCATCTTTCTAATGCCATAAATCTATTGCCTGCGCAAAGAATACGTGGACAAAGCGTGCGTATTACTTAAAATCAAAACACAAAAGGAGACGGGAAAGACCACACTGCCGATGCTGACTTACAGAGAAAAAAAACGCGTAAACAACGCGTGCTTAACACGGTTCATTAAAAGTTGCTCACATGTCTGAACAACGTGTTTGTACTGTGTTCAGGGCCATTGCATCATTTCTTTATGGCAGCCTGACTTTTGCTCCGATGTGTGATACTCGAAGAATGCATGATGAAAGGAATCGAATGATACCTGATTTCATTTGAGCACTGCACAAAGTAGAAAAAAGGTATAAGACAATAAACTTACACGCGGCCTGGCCGCATTGTCGCCATATATTTATAAAGTTGTTTCAGACGAAGTCGTGACTGAAAGGCTTTACTCCCAAAACAAGTGACGAGACCGAATATATGAATATAATTCGTGAATTGTATTTCAACGCGCATTACTTTCGCCCCGCAACGTGGCTTATTGAATATTTTAACAGCAAGTTGGGCTAGAGGGCGTAATGTTTTATTATCAGACATACAAAAATTAGAGGGCGGCTTAGGAAACTGACTTCGCACCGAACTTTGAAAGTATAAGCATGATTCCATGTCCAGGAATAAAAAACGATTTTATGGAAATAATTCTGCATTATTTACTGCATGAAGGAAAGGTTTAAAGATGTGTCGATGCCTTCACGAATGCGCGTCATGTGTAGAAGAGACTCACAAACTCGACAACCAGACACAAACAAATAAACGTGGCCATGGCAACGCATATAGGTCACAAATAAGGCATAAGCGCCTTTGTGTCGCACGTCTCTTAGTGTCTTCGACGTCCAGTGAGCTAAAAGCTACTCCATACGTCATATCGACGCCTCTAAAACGCTACGTTACTGATAAAGAAAGTGTGCTCAAACGACACCTGCCTGCTCAAGGACTGACAGTAACTTGTTAATCTTAAACGAAGACCGCGGTCAATGCGATTCCCTGAAAGCCGTTTTTATGCTGCATAGGCACATTTCATATGGAATATGTCGACTGTTTCCTTGAATCTATGGCGTATTATTGCACATGCCATTAAGTCAAAGACCAAAAGCCAATGCTTGTATCAAGGCATCGTCCTTCTACACATCTGCTTCATAACGCCCGCAGCTGAGCAGTATTCATCAATGCTAGAAGTTATCGCTGCTTCAAGAGGCACTGGTACCCGACCGTTATTGATGTACTCTCCAGAAGACACAAAGGCGGTCGCGGCCATTATGAAGCGAACGCCGATTCCTCTGAGTCTAGCAAGTAAGTTTTCAGAGTTCAGTATCAATTGTGAATTTTTCATTCACACGCAGACAGGCGCAGAACGTTGTGGATATGCGCCTGGAACCGGGCTGCTACGTTTAACTCAGAAAAGAGTGGTGTTTGCGATGTCAGCTTCAAGTATACCATTCAGTTTGAGCGACAACATTGGCCCATCATATGACAGAAGAGATCACACTCAGTGGTTCATTTGGTCGAATTCGCACGAAGAAATTCTTGGAATGTTCAGCCAAGCACTCTGTCAAATCGTGAGCGTGACTGAGAAGAGTGCAAACGTTCCAGTGGATCGCTACAATAGGTGTGCAGAGAGGCAGGTAGTATTGCCATCGATGGCTTTCTCTTACAGCCGAGGGCCGGAAGGATTCTTTCCGAGAAACAGAAACTACACTGCAGTGGTGTCAGCTCACGGAAGGCCACTAAGGCATATATCCAGAAGAGCAGAAGCTGTCGCTCTTTTAGACACGTACAGAACACTGAACAACACTGTGAATATTCTGCGTGGAGAATGGCATGCGGTGATGGACAAGAGAGTGGACATGGTACTCCTCCCATTAGCCGCAGACACGTTTACAACGACAAGGCTGTTTGTCGATGCACAGTACCCACCAACGCAATTGTGTTTCTTTAGTCACGTGACAAGAGTTATTAAACTTAAATTTCTCGACTCCTGGGTTTCTCTCTTGTATTTCACCATTCTCTTGAGCTCTCTTGGAGTCATGGTCACGGCCTGCTGCTTCATAAATAGCACTCTTCAGCCACAGAGGAACAACAGGCTGGGTGCAGTCACTTTCTTCTTCTGCCTTCTGTGCTTTGTCTTTGGACGCTGCCCTCCAAGCGCTTTTGCAAATAACAACGCCTGCCGTAATCTTGCAGTCACGTCGTGGATAATTGCCATGGTTGCTTTAGTCAATTACGTCCAGACAACAATAACGGCTACTCAGAATGTACCTAGTATCTTTGCGTCTATGTCGTCCAGTGAAGAATTGATAGACGCTGTGCGTACTAAAACACTGAAGCCTTGTCTGAGTGACGAATGGATGATGATGATAATTTTCAGTGGTCGTGCAGAGCGGTCGCATTCTTTTCGGCAGATCTTAGACGGTATAGCGGCGTATGCAGGCGGTAACTTCTATATACCAATGGACACTTCTATGTGCTATAAGGGCATGTACCAGGGAGAGATGGTTGCGTTTGCCACATGCCATGACGATGAGGTATCGGCGGCTGCACAATGGGACCTAGTTCCGGCCGCCAACCTGTTCATGATACTCCAAGTACCTGCAATGCACGTCCTAAATCCGAAAAGGTACGATTTTCTTTCAGGTAATAGGTATCACGAGAAAAATGTTGATGCTTATTAACTGCCTGCTCAGCTATAGATGCTTCCTAGTTTACGTGAATGGCATCAAGAGGAAGATAAAATTCGCATGACGCAAAAAAAATGTCATTTTTTGTATAAGAAATGCTTCCATATATATGAGTAGCTCTGTAGCTTTCAACCTGTCTCCAGTAGATATATTTACGCTGTCTCAGGGAAACTGAATTTCAGTGATGCCTGGCTATCCCAAGACGCGTGATTGGGATCTGCTGTAAATATTGCATAAACTTCATTACGAACAGATTATCGTTAAAATTGCAACATCCAGCTTAAAGAATATGACGAATGTTATTCCCTAGGGTTTCTATTTTGCTAGAGCGTGGTGAATTTCGATGAGTCGTCATGAGATGCCGTTTTCAATATCACGTGTATTCATTTCATAAAAAGTCATGTAGGCAGACGCTCTGATCCGCGTTTGCGCACCATTTTGTGATAACCGCAACCATATATAGGCCAGTTGGGCAAGACAACTGTCTGTTAGATTGCATCTCTGTCGCGTTCGACGATTACGTTGAGTGCGAAATTGACATAGCGGTTTGAATACGAGTGTATGTGAGCCTTCTCACACTCGAAATTGTCCCTTGGCACCCCACCCAGCCATCCCAACGAACTCACTTTTCATGCGGGCCTTTCCAGTAAAACAGGACATCCCGGCGGCGCCGCTGCACATGCGACGCGCCGTGATTGGCATTTCATTTGGGATCGGGTTGATTTGGGCGGCTTTTTGCCATCGCCGTCATGTTGCGTATAAAGTTGAAATCAATAACATCGCCTCACGCATGGTATGTTCTCAGCGCGAGTAAAACCTAGCGAGTGCTGGGGACGAAGACGGCTGAGGCAGAGATCAAACGAGCTGGCCATCACGATTGCACGAAAGGCTCATACGATAAGATCGCCTATAGCTCCTCATGCAGAAAGATACCGGTGGAGGAGAAGCGATAGGTGCTGCTTGGGTGGCGGGGAGGGGCGGGAGGTCTTTACTGTTTGAGCGGCAACTGCAAACTTTGATATCAGGGCACCGAAGGGAGCGCTGGCGCGCTATCTGGCTTTGATATGCTGTGCTCTCACGGCTTCGCTTTGAGACAACAGACAGCAAGAAACCGCTTCGCGCCCTGGAGAGGCCGTATTCGTTTACATCAACGTGTTGTAGTTACGCGAGATCGAATCTAAAAGAGTCAGCTGCCAGCCGTACTTCGTATAACACTCGAAATTCTTTCGATTGCAATCAATGCTTCAGCCTTGCAGCGAAGCAGATTTTTTTCCTATTCTCTGTAGTAGGACGCCACTGTGCAATTTCGGGATGGATCTTGCGGAATGCGTGTCCAAATGTGGAGCGCGATCCACCAGCCGCGTCAATCGCGCCTCAAATTGCGCCACACGGCTCCAGGTTAATCGCGTATTGACGGAGTAAAACCCTGTTTAATGAAATGTTTTTCTTGAAATTACTGCAAAAACAAGACGTGTATTAGGGATGTCTCGACGCACGATATCGATCACGCCCATCACCTCCTAAAGCGGGCTGAAAAATTGAACAACCAGAAACGAGCATTCGTCGGGACCATGGCAACACAAGTTGGAGTTGATAAGGCAAGCTCGAACAAACGGAAACCGACTAGCCAAGGCTTGACAGCATCTTCATCATAGAGGCAGGCCGCGATTATGGCCCTCACCTAATTCCGTTTTGCAGTTACATGCACCCATGTGTAGTGCGCATGCACTGAGTATAGGCTATCTTTACTTGACGCCATCGCCAATAGCGCACGCCATACAATCAAATTTAAAAAGAAATGGCTATATCCGCGGGCCTCAAGCCATGGCCTTTCTATACTTTTACATGACATTCGCTGAGTCAGAAGAATGTTCACCATGGCTTGAAGTTATTGCAGCATCAATAGGCGGTGGCATTCGACCGATATTGCTGCTCTCACCAGAAGACTCGCTGGTGGTCGACGCCGGTATGAAGCGGACACTGATTCCTTTGATTCTGTGAAGTACGGTGTCTCAAAGTAAAATTCATTGTGAGCTTTTTGTTGACTCCGAGGAAGACGCTGAATGCTGTGTAACTTCACGTCGAACGGGGCTGCTGTACTTAAGCCAGCAAAGGGCAGTACTTCTGTCATCAGCTTCAAGTGCGCCAGTTAAGTTGTCGACATTATTAACAATGTACATGTCAGAAGAGCACGATGTCAGTGGTTTCCTTGGTCAAACTCTCACGAAGGAGTGCTACAAATTTTAGCAGAACACTGTGCCAAATCGTTGGTGTTACAGAGGACAATGGAAATGTTCTAATGAATCACTACAAAAGATGTGCAAAAAAAGAGACGGTGCGGTCATCGATGGTCTTCTCTGATAGTAGACCTCGGGAAGGGTTGCTTCCCAGAAATCGAATGTACACCGCAGAGAATTTCTGAAGGAGCGTCCATAACAGATATATCTCTTAGAGCCGAAGCTGTCGCTCTCGTAGACTGGTACAGGCCGCTGAACAACACAGTAGATGTTATTCGAAGAGATTGGTGGACATTTATACAAAGGAAAATGGACATGGTGCTTCTTCTGAGCGCCGCAGACCCGTTTATAACGGCAAACGTCTTTTTGGATGTACAGTACGTTTCAACACACTTGTGCTTCTTAAGTCACGCGACAAGCGTGATAATACTTACGTTTCTTCGACTCTCGGATTTCTCTCTTCTATTTCACGATTCTTCTCAGCGCCAACGGAGGCCTGGTCACAGCCTGTTGCTGCATCAGGATCGCTTGTCAACCACAGAGGAAGAACAGATCAGGCACAGTCGCTCTCGTATTCTGTATTCTTTGCTTCGTCTTCGGACGTTGTCCTCCGAGCTAATTCGGAAATAACACTGCCAACCGTAATCTAGCCTTCACATGTTGGATAATTGCAGTGGTGCCTTGTGTGAATTACGTGCAGACAACAATAACGGCCACTGACAACGTGCCTACCATTTTCGCATATATGTCGTCCAGTGAAGAATTGATAGACGATGTGCGTACTAAACCACTCAAGCCTTGTCTGAGTGAACCAATGGATGATGATGTTATGATTCGGAAAACATGCAGACCGATCATGCTGTTCGGAATATCATAGACAGTGTAATGGCTTGCGCAAATGGCCTCTTATATTCACAAAGCGACACTTAATTGCGTTATAACGGCACGCACCGAGGAATGAGGGTGCCGTTTACCACGTCTCACGAGGACGAGATATCGGCTGCTGCACAAGCTGTTCATGGTACACCTAGTCGCCGCTATGCATGTCCTGAATCCAAGAGGGTGCGTTTGACATCTCCATATTGGGGTGCAACTTCAGAAGCCCGAAAGGCCCCGCCGAGATGACAGCGGCGCGCCAGCTTCACCGACTAAAGAAATTTTCCCATTCATGCAGACGGCAATGTTCTCTAAAGGTTTGGTGACCGGTCATCATGAGGCCGGAGGGGTCACCAGCCTCTTGAGATCAGTCCGGAATGCACACTAGGAGTGTGCGAATATTCCAAAATTTCGAATAACGAATCGAATAACATGCTATTCGATTCGGTACTCGCACCGAATAGTGCATATTCGAAATATATTTTTCGAATAGTTTTCGAATTATCAGCACCGACAAGACAACCATAAACTAACGAAACTTAGGAACAATTAAAGGGCATATTTCTTCTTTACCTCACTAAATTATCCGTATGCACACAGCTGAAACTTTTTACGACCCGACCGACGCTATAACGACTACTGGATGAAGGCGCTTTTGCCGAAAACTACACTCTTAGTCTGTTTTAACTGTGCTGCAGCTGATTCTCATTATCATTTCGTGTCTTCATCTTGTAAGAACTGAACATGGGGACTACGGCTACATTCAGCTTCATGTATAACAAAAGACGCAAGTTTTGTGCTTGCGTAAGTCGTTCATGCGGATACAGCGTTGAATACTGATGATAACATGATTTTGGCACCTAGGTCCGTGCTTTCATGTATTTCATTACATATTGAGTTGCGTGCGTAGGCTTCGGTTAAAAACTGTTTAGATTTAATGTCGCAATTTTAATTGAAAGTTGACGACAATGTATCAACTACATTACTGCAGTCACCGCTGTATTTAAATTTCCAGATACAAAAATATTTTGAAGGAGCTGGTCGCTGCTGTATACGGGCTTACCTCAGTTTTCAAAATTGTATTTTCTGCGAGTCAGTTTGTGAACATTTGTTTCAAATAAAAAGATGTGGAGTTCTAGGGCTGTTTCAAAAACGGTTGTCCTACTATTCGAAAACTATTCGAAGAGTATTCGAGGAGTATTGAATTAGTGGTCGTATTCGGTTCGGTGTCATCACTGTTCGATTCGTATTCGATTCGGTTCTGAAATTTACTATTCGCACACCCCTAGTGCACACCCATCTATGCGAGCTTGTGTGCATACGCCGTTTAGGAGAAATGTCAGCAGACTTCTAAACTTGAATCCAACTATTGCGCCTTTTTTTCGTTAAAAATCATTAGAGTCCTGACGCGTTTCGTGCGCTGTGTAAAAAAAGTCACAATTTCACCGTAAGGGCGAAGCAATGAATGCGATAGCAACAAATCGTTGTGTTGGACGAAGTGAGGCTGGCAGCTATCTGTTTTGTATCCGATCTCGTGTAACTACAAAACGCTGGTGTAAGAGAATACGGCCGCTCCAGGGAGAGATGCTCTCCGCATTGTCACTTCGCGTTGAGAGTGCAGCACGTAGAAGGGTATACGAGTCGCCCGCTATACGAGATAGGGCGCGCGCCAGCGATCTCGACCGCGCCCTTAGATTCAAAGTTCAATGTGGCTGATCCCGCCGTGTGTAACTTCTAGCACACTCGTAGGGACAACAAAATAAACAAAACGCTTAAAGCGTTCTACAAGTAACTGTGAATCCGCTCGCACTTGATGGATTTGAAACATTTTTGCGGCAATCGAATGGTGATGCCATAAAGTTCGACGTTGATGTCCATCGATGATTACTTGGAAAGTGCTTCAGGGCCCCTTTAAATGTGATATTATGGCACACATAACAATGCGGCTATGATGCACCAAGAATTAGATAATGTATATTAAAGGCGATGTAATTCTAAAACCTGTTTTAAAACCTAATAGTTTCCCGTAGAATATGAGCTCATGAACTGTCCAGCTACGTCATACGTGCTTCCCACTATATGGGGATGGTACGAAGCGTAAAGGTTAAAATACGCGTGTCACATCAATATCTTCATGTTTCGTACGATATATACTTCCATACTTATATAATTACATCTTAAACTTTGAACCTTACTGTGGCTTATGTGATTACGAAATTTGTGCATCTTTCGTTTCAGCTCATGAAACTTTTGCACAAGTCACCGGATTGGCATCTGCTAATGGATATTTCACAGAAGGAACTAACATAGTTACACTTTTGAAATGACCAGGTTTAACTGAAACGCATATCGAGAGTTTTTTTCCAAATGATGAAACGTCGCTTTTATACACGTGTCTTCGTTCGATGCCGTGTTTAGATATCATGTTTTTCATCCCAGTTAAAGTTATCCAAGCAGACCCTCGCGTCCGTGCATGCGCATCTTATTTTGCACGATGAGTCCTTGTTAAGTAGGTCAACCTTCTGTCCTTCGAAGCATCAAGCTTTTCTTATCTTGCGCCTTAAACCTAGCTTGCCTTCGCGATTTTCACATTAATGTAAATGAAGTATAACACACATATACGTATGAGTTCTGCTACACCAGTAAGAAGTAGAAAGGAGCTGCCGCACCACGAGGTTGTTGTTACGGAGCTGTAAGAGACAAGTTTCGATATTCAGAACTTTCGTGTGTTGACATATTCATGCGCACTACGATGACGCGGGAATCATATATTCCACGATTACAATCTCCTGAACGCGAAATATATTTCAAGGGCAACATTTGTACTCCATTTGTGATAAACTACCCACGACATTAGTGTGTTGCTTTACTCAATTTTCACAAAAATTACAAACATATCTAAGCTACAAGATGGCCACCTTATCACACTGTTTTCTATGCAGATTCCAGCATCGCAGAGTCTTGCTGGCAATCGCTGAGAATGGACTGGCTGTTCCGCACAGACAACGCTACCAGAAGACTGTCGAAAAAGACGCGAAAGGGTCGGAGCCGTTTGAACTCTATTTCGGTGTCTGCATGCTTGGCTGGGCAATATCATGTGCTGTATTACCTTTGGAGCTGTTGATAAGTCGTTTTCATGTGCAGTAGGTGAATTGTAGGTGAATGTAGGTGAATTAACAGATCCTTTTTCAGAGCCCACAGTCTACTATACCGGCCTTCTTCACTTAACACAAGGCAGCTCAGCAATCTGAAACTCCACAATACTGGAAATGTCAATGACGCTTGTTATTCTTCCCAATCAGAAAATGTGGCTGGACGCGCCTGTGTTACAAATATCTGCCTACCACAGGTGCACTAAATGAGTCAGCTTCAGTCCGATGGAGTTTGTTGAATGTAATCTCCCTAAATATTGATTCAAGCAAGCCAGAGGAAATACACTGGTAAAGCTTTTTAATCTGACACTCCTTCTGCAACTTCACATTTTCTGGCGCTATCACGAAGGCACACACTAATGGGCACAATGTTTAGAATGGCTGCCACTGGAGTACCACATTCGACTTTTTGTCCAATTGTACTAAATGTTGACAAATGCCTTGCACAGTACAACTTCGTTGTTGGATACAGATAATGGTTCAGTGCTTCTCAAGAAGCTAGTAAGAATCTCTAAAATATTGCAGTATGTTTAACTGTTGTAAACTTATTTATCACGAGAGAAAGGTATGTTTGGCTTGCTTTTGCAAAGAGTGTGTACACAGCGTTTCAATAAAGTTAATCTTTACTGCAAATCTAATGGTGTGTCTTGTGTTTCGCGAATACTGATGAAAACGGGCTCATGATCCGTGGTGTAGTAAGCAATAGTGAAAACTTTGGCTGCTCTGTAACTTGCTATTCTGTATCCTCCATTTGCTCCAGTGTTTCAGCAGGAAACCGTGCCTTTACTTGCGATTTCGCTACCTCCCGTTTAGCTATATCTACTGGATGATTAAACAAGGTAGAAACAAGCGGAAAGACAGCGAGGTTAGCCAGTTCTGAGACCCACTGGCTACCCTGTGCTAGGAGAAGGGGTATGGGAGATACGATATGTTCGAAAAGAGACGTTGCAAAAAAAAGAAGAGCAAGAAAGGGAAAAAAAGAAAGGAAAATACGGCATTGCTGGAAGTCCGTCTCTGAGACCAGTTGTCGGAAGAAACGCCAGAATTCTTTCCAAGCCTTCTGTGCTGAAGAAGGACTCAGGCAGTATTCCAGAACCCTTTGTTTCGACTCACACGAGGATGTTTAATGGTGGGAGTCGTCACAACTGGACACGGGTTTGCCTACCAGAAGCGCGGGTAGCGATCGCACGTCGTAGTCTTGCTCCTCTCCCATAGTCAAGCTCCATGCCCACTACCTTCATTACAGGACAAACTACGTCATAATTCATCAATGACAGACTCTTGCTGACCGGAAGAGGGGCATAGACAACCGCGCCTCCTGCATAGGTACATTTTGCCACCCTTCATGCATAGCCGATAAGGAGCACCTCATTTTATGTTCTCCTGCCCTACATCCTCATCGAACCAACAGCACCAGTTTTCTGCATCCCGATTTGGATGCAGTACAAGCGGACGTACTCTAACACCCTCAATAGCTTGTCACATTACCCCATTTCGTAGTTAGTAGTGGCTTGGCGCGCGTGATTTAGTGTGTGCCTACCAACCCTTCCCCGATCTCCTCACCAGTGACCTTAGGTCCTCTCTTTGCCTAATAAAATAATCTATTATCATAATTAAGTGTATCTGACGCATCGGAAAGATCTTGTCTTGACACACTGAAACGGTGATACTCACACAGGAAATGGTTGACGGTTTCTTCGCCGCTGCAGTTATTGCATATAAAGTGATTGGAAGATTGGATTCAACCTGCAAAATGCGTTGAGGCGCACGCCGAAACGGCCCTGTCGGCGCGCCATCTCTATGGTGAGACTGAGGCACCAAGCGCCGGGGAAGTACCCTTTAAAGAGCCCCTAAACTACGCAAAAGTCGAAATTTATTTGTGGCATTTGCAGTTGTGCACGAGTGTATAGCGAACGCTAGGTGTATGTTCGGTCACTCCACAGCAGCTTCTGCTCGTGACACCACCTGATCGGACAGGTGACGTCACGACGGGCGTTCGGGATTGATAGAAGGCACAAAGAGGAGCGCGCTAGCGTCTGTTGATGGTTAAGTAGCACATAGGCAAGTGGTACCGTAGCGCCGAAGCTCTCAGAGACCGCAGTTTCCAGCCTCTTCACAGCGGACCACGTGGCGTGACGTCACACCTGCTGCCCTTGAGCTCCAGCGGCCTTAGAGATAACGAAATTTGGACACATGGTGTAGTAGAGCTTTTGCTCTAATAAATTTATCAGAAGCATCATATTCTTTCGCCAGATTGATTGACGCAGGGACGTCTTTAACCAGTGTTTTGGGAGATTCATTCATACACAACAGCGGTAAAGGATTTTTTGTTTCTCATGAAGCCTGGCATTGCACCAAACTGTCCAAATCTGATCAGGCCTATTCCTGAGTGCCTACGGTTAAACCTTGCATTATAATTCGGAGACAGCTTTTCTTATATTATATATATATATATATATATATATATATATATATATATATATATATATATATATATATATATATATATATATATATATATATATATATATGGAAACTCGTTCAGCTTGGCCGAACGAGTTTCCAGCATCTCGCTCCCACTTTACGTAGAACTGTTGCATGTTACCTAGCACCGGCGACCAATCTGATTGGATATGTCCAGTCTACGTCACTACACCTCCGGTGGGCAGCGAGCGTCGGCTGCCTGTGCTACGACGTGCTCCATGTTGACGTGACCGGCGTGACATTGTTTATGTAAAGGTCTCTTTACTCATTAACCAGGAATTGCCCTAGCGGAGTTGTGCGCCGCAAGTCTAGCGATTGGTGACTTGTAAAGATGTGATAACGTGCAAGGTTCGTAAGGCATCTGTCGAGCTGAGATCGGGCTTTCGCTATCCGATCAACGCCAGGATCCACGCGTGGGTGGCTGTAACGTCAACCCCTACGACACAACCGCGTTGCCTGAGTTTACGTTTATCGGCGATCGTTCTCAAATAATTTTACAGCGAACGCGGTTGTGAGATCACAACAGCCGATTTTGGTGCCGTAGTTGTGTGCCGCAGCCGCCACCATCGGTGACCGTAACCGCTACCGCGTGAAACAAGAAAAAATGAAATGAGAAAAAAAAAATTCTTGTATTGGATGGTATTTGCACCTGCGCCCTATGCGTGGCATAGGAGCATTCTAATACAGAGCCACGCCGGTGCTTAAAACACCTTCGCAACAAGACCCTATACAGGGGTGCTATGCAGGATGGCCCGAGTTTGGCGAAACACGCGATCTTTCCTAGCTCTGGCGACACCCCATTTTGAACGAGCTAATAGTACGCGAAGGTGAAATCCATCCCTCAGCGCGCGCTCTGTTCCATTGGTTGCGATGGAACGCGGCGTCACGTCAAGGGCGGTCGAGAAGGTTGGGTGGTGTCTTCCCAATAGAGGCACCTTCTTTCATTTGTTTGTTGTTCCACTGAGTGCAGAAGTGCACCCATGCAATAAAAGTGACAGAAAATTCTGCTAACTATATTTTTTATGTTTTCGCGGGCCGTTTGAATCTATTTTCAAGCGTTTAATGTCTGCAGCAAGTATCCTTCAGAATAATCAGCACCGTGGCCTCCGAGATTAGTTCTGACCGAGCGCCTTACAACACCGCGGCTAGAGCTAATCGTCGAAGCCACGTGTATAATCACCATGGTCGGCCTCTACATTCTAGCGTGTTGCTCGGCCGCCGTGCGCCCTCCTCATCCTCTTATTAATCGTCTGCTCGCTCCCCGAGCAGGTGTGGCCGGGTGATAAGCTAATTGGCTGGGCGGTATACCTAGCAAACTCATGACATGCTATGACGAAGCCAAATCATGCTAGCATGATTAAGCGTATGAGCTCGGGCCTTAGCATGATTAAGCCAAATCATGCTAAGGCCGAGCTAATTAAGCCACGTCTTCCTAAGACCATGCTAATGAACCATGTAAAGCTAAGGCCAAACTGATTAAGGTCATTCTAATAACACGACGCTAATAAGGAGCGTGTAATTAAAACAAACATAATACCGAGATCGTGATAATTATTGTAGTGCTAATTAAGATTATGCTAATTACATCTGTACTTTTCAGGACCTTGTGAAATAAACCTGAGTTATTAATGTCGTGGTAATTAAAACATTAACCATCAAGACAGGACTATTCAGTATCATCTTAGTTAAGACCGAGCTAATTAGGGTCATGCTAATTAGCACAACGCTAATTAGGAGCACGCTAACTCAAACCAAGCTATTTAAGAACTTGCCAAGTACACGGTAATTATGATTACTCTAATTAGCATTATGTTAGGTACATTCGTGCTAATGAGTACCTTGATAATGAAATCTGAATAATTAATGCTGTGTTAATTAAAACATTAGGATTTAAAACATGACTATTCACTGCCATGTTAATTAAGGCCTAGGTAATCAATAGCACGAATATTGAGACCGAACTCATTACTCTGAAGCAGGCCAAGCATATTGAGTAGACGAGCCACGCAATAAGCTCGAAGAAGCTAGGTGACCACAAGTTCCTCCGATGGCCCCAGCCTTGCACCAGTAGTGCAAGCTGACCAAATTATTTTATATGCAAAGGAGCTGCTGAGTACCGTCCACTGCATGAAACACTTGACAGGCACACCGGCACTAGGACAGACCTGAGTTGAACTGGGGCCTTTTCAGAATCAACGAGTTTATGCCCGAGTTCGCACGTCAATCAGTTTGATTGACAGACGCCCGCGGCGAAGATCGGGTCCACCCATCGCGTCTGCTCTTGTTGAGGAGCAGTGCTCACGGCGCAACGCCAGCGACCGGCACGATTATTCTATCAGCTTAATCGCACAATCTATGCACACACGCACGAAGAGCTAAAGGTCATATCATCACGGGGCTACGATGTCTCGCATTCAACTTCACCGCGCTCAAGTTGTACCACTCACAGCCACGAAGCAATCGCCCCTGGTGGGATTTGCGGCGAGAAATGTTATTATTTACTTGTTTGTGGAGACATTGTTTCTGCCGATTCGTTACTGAAGAAGAATCTTCAGGCATGTAATGTAAGTATAGCAGCAACCTGTCCATTAATTTGTCTGTAATATTCCAGAGAAGCGAAACGAGCTGCACCAGAGTGCTGCATGTGCACCCTTGTTGCATTCGAGAGTGGAAATTTCCATGCTGCAGGTGGAACGAAAGAATTCCCCGAAAGAGGACAAAAGCCCGCGAACACGCCCGTGGGAGGCGCGGTGAACAGTTGGCAAAAAGATAGCGCGACAATCACGCTGACGTCGCTACTAGTCAAAATATTGACTGAGTGGCGGCGCTCACGCATTCGCACGCGGCGTTCCTTTGAAAACCGCCGCAAATGCCGCACATGCGTATGTGGCGCCATGCTCGTTCTTTTAGCCGTTTTTATCAACGCTGCTATCGCGTGCTCCGCACTGTCGTGACCGCCGTAAAGCGAGCTCAGAACAAACTCGTGTGCCCGAGAAGCTCGGGCCATCCTGCATAGCACCCCAGGCGTCCTGTCGGGCACGAATTCGCGTTAACATATTTATTGTAGTGCGGTAGAAGAGTAAAATATCAACCAGGCGTCGAACAATGCGAATTGCGTCACGACTGGGCCGTTGAATTCTTCCAACCCATTACAAAGGGATCAACCATAACTCTTTCTCATCATCAGTCACAGCCAAACAAAATGGAGATAATGCCTTACAGATGTGTAGCGGCTGCCGCGCTTCCCCGAAGAAAGAGAACTAATGCCATGGTAGGTGTTTCCCTGCTTCATAAACATAACGATGATTTGTGGCGTAGTGGGTACCTTGCATGTGTATCTGTATTAGTTACCCCAAGGGAGTTAACAACGGGTTCTAGAAATGCCGCTCTTCCAGCTTTCGCTGCGACTGTGCTGCGTGTTCCGCGCAGGCCTGGTTATTTTAACTGCGAAGCATTACTAGCGAAGCTTTGGCACTTTGAGCGTTTCTATATACGTATCTATCTATCTATCTAGCTGCCTACGTCTGGGTGTTCTCATGATCGCCCCCTTAGCTTGGTGTAGACCAATATTGGCATGGGAGGGTAAGAGGATTTGACGAATATGACTGTAATGTCATGACATGAATAAAGTGAAAATCCTGTCGCGTACGTCGTCAAACCCTTTCCTCTAGGCACGTGTGGCACATAACCGTTTACCACGGGCCGTGGTGTACGGGTATGCGCCACAGGCGATTGACAGGTAATATGTACCCAGGAATGGCGAGAACAGACATTGGTAACTTAAATGCGAGAGCGCTAGGAAAAAGCGACATCGGCAAAGTTGACCCGACAAAGGAAAGAATGAAAATTAGAATCCCAGCAGGAATCGAACCCAAGCATTCTGCGTGGCAATCAGGTATTATACCACAGAGCTACGCCAGGTCTCTAAACCGGTTTGGCAAAACAGCCTATGCAGGCGTTATGTCGGTGCGACGTCAATTGCGGTTGTGGTGCTGGCAGGGTGTCGGAACGAGATGTTTTTCGTTTCGGTTTTTGTTTCGTTCCACCGACAACGCGAGCGCCAGAGTCAGGGAGTGGCTTGCGTTCTGCGCGTGCGTCCTGGCGGCTCGCATACTACTTAGGTTACTGATTCTAAAACTGTCTAGGTTTTCGCCGGAGTTGGGATGTCTGCCTTCGACTTGTACTTGCGTCTGCGTTGAAGCTATACACCACACGAAGGTCACTTAGCTCGCTGCAGCGGCCGCGTTTGCGAAATGAGTGATCTTCTGCATAGAAGAGCCAAACTAGGGGTTAGTTTACTGTGACAGTTCATGCTCGTCCTATGTGTACCTTTGCGTTCTTTTCGTGAATCTTCTTTTGTGTTTGAGCAACGCGCTGGAAGTGTCGAGCTGCGTCATTTGTTAGTTCGCACTCGCCTTGTGTGTTTGTGGAAATTGCGTTATTTCTCCTGTCGTGTTCCCACCGACCTTGTGTTTGTCTTGAAATCTGCAGAAATTGTTAGCTGGCGTGAAGCGAACGCACAGAAAACAGTCAGGCGCACAGAATTATTCTCTGTCAGCAGCCTTGCAATAAATTAAAAGCGGGCCATTTCATAGAGCTCTTGTGGAATGTTTTAGAGTTATAGAACTTTCATCGGTCAATAACAAGGCGTAATGTATTGCTTTTAGGAAACTTTTCAGGTGATTTCCATCTATGGAGGCTGATAATGAGCTGGAGATATTGTAGGTAGTGTAAACAACGCTGCTGAGTAAAGAAGGGAGGTTATCTAATAAAAGCAGATGAGAAAAGCTGCATTATCAGGAAACTCGTTTGGTGCACTGGTATGTCATTCTAGGCTAGGTTAAAGGGACGCTTAAGGAAAATATTAAGTCGACGTTGATTGTTGAAATAGCGGTCCAGAAACCGCGTAGTGCTGCTTTTGTGCCAAGGAAGTGCTTATTTTGAAATAAAATCACGTTTTTAGTGGTCCACATCGCGTTAGCGCGCTTCAAATCTCCCGCCTGAAAATACGACTTTCATACGTCACTGCTGCCGTGCCCAACGTTGCCCGCTTTTACTGCGCGGCCGCCGACACTAGTAGCAGCCGAGCGGAAGTAGCGGGACCCACAGTAGCAACAACGGCGCTGCGGCAAAGACTTGCTCGGATGGGCTCATTCAAAGCCTTCACCAAGTTGCGGTTGGTCTATTAATCCTCAGTACGAAAGTGCAGCGAGCACACACGCAGAGGTTTTGACTGTTTAGCACACTGGCGCAATGGCATGACACTAAGCCACTTCGAGCGTAAGGGTTCATTCCGCAGCACCCAGTGAAAAGACACACCGGTTGCCTTGCTGCAGCACTGTCGTTGTGCACCATTCTGGCATCCGGCAATATCACACGCATGCGGCATTTTGTCGAACTTTCTGTCAGAGCAGATTACTTTTAAGGGCTCGTTAGACACAACATTAATGGGAACTAACAGACAGCAAATGCCACGGAAAGTATAGGGGGTGTTATTTGTAGTAATTAGAATATAAATGTGAAGAAAGTAAAGTGGACGAAAAGATAACTTGCCGCCGGCAGGGACCGAACCTGCGACCTTCGAATAACGCGTCCGATGCTCTACCACTGAGCTACGGCGGCGGTCATCTCCCCGTCCACTTTAGAGGGTATATATGCGAATTGAAACTTAGGAGTGTCAGTCAGCGCCAGTCGCAGCCATGGCGACTTTCAGAGCGACTTTCCAGAGCGACTTTCACGAGCGCGCAAAACACGCACGGCAGTACGCGATCCCGAAACTACCACTGAGACGGGCGAGGCGCAGTTGGCGCAGTTCGGCGAGAACGGAACCTTTGAACCACGCGCGTGGTTCCTCATGGCAACGCCACAGGCTTTGTTTTCCATGAATCAAGCGGAAACGAACAAACAGCATTTTATTACTTCTTTTGATGCTCGGAATGTACTTTTTTTACTGCTGCTAGTTTGATTACTAGTGATTTATTGTAGGCCGACTTCCATACGTCATCGGGATCACTTCGAAAATGTCCCACTCGTGGCGCTCATCATGTGATACATTTAGCTTAATTTCTCGGTAAGTAGGGCACTGCTGTTGATAATATTGCCGTTTTAGAAGTTGTCATACATTGGGCTTTCACTCTGACATAAATTGTTATTTGCCTTTAGTGTGCCTTTAAAAGCACGTATTGGTAAGTGCTATTAAACGCGAAGCATTTCTTAGTGAATTTAAGGCACTTTGAGCGTTTCTATCTATCTATCTATCTATCTATCTATCTATCTATCTATCTATCTATCTATCTATCTATCTATCTATCTATCTATCTATCTATCTATCTATCTATCTATCTATCTATCTATCTGTCTGTCTGTCTGTCTGTCTGTCTGTCTGTCTATCTATCTATCTATCTATCTATCTATCTATCTATCTATCTATCTATCTATCTATCTATCTATCTATATAGCCGCCTACGTCTGGGTGCTCTCGTGAGTGCCACCTTAACTTGGTGTAGACCAAAATGACTGTATGGTCATGACATGAAAACTGTGAAATTCCTGCTGCGCACGTCGTCCAACCCTTTTCAACCAGACGCGTATAGTACATACCAGATTACCACGGGCTGTGGTATACGCGTGCGCGCCACAGGTGATTGACAGTTTATATCTACCCAGGAACGGCGAGAACAGACATTGGTATTTTAAGTACGACAGCGTTTAGAAAAGCGACATCGACAGCGTTGACCCGACCTATAAAATTACGATCCGAGCAGAAACCGAACGCACGCATTCTGCGTGGCAGTCAGGTATTCTACTACAGAGCAACTCAAGGTGTAGAAACTGCTTTGGAAAAACGCCCTGTGCAGACGTCAGTTGTGGTTGTAGCGCTGGCTATCTAAATTTATAACAGAGCAAAAAATACTACATATGTACTCCTACGATACAGGCGTCATATCAGGCAATGTGTGTGGTTCCAGTGTTGGGTCCGTTTTTATAGCAGTCTAATAAACATTAAATATGTATTGCTGCCATTTAGCAAGCTATATTCAAGCGTTGCTCGACCACGGAGGAATACGCTGCGAAATTTGCGTGTGACATTCAGGTCGTCGCACCGCAAAGTGCACTTCGTTTTGGTATTACTGACGTATGTGCTCTAACGTGAGTGATAACGTTACGGCAGACCATAAGTAACCCTTTCAACGCCAGTGTTCTCGACGGGCCTGATAAGCGTATGATTTGCACACAATTACTACACTTACAGAAACACGTCGATCCACCTGGTTACGTTTGGCTCAAAGCAAACAAAACGCACCATAGAACTACTCGCTGACTGCTCCGCATCAAACCGATTCCCACAAGGCGTGGGATCTACCGAATTTTTCGTGTTTTTATGGCAAGCTAAGACTCCGCATATGAATCGAGCCATGAAACCATATTTGCACGTAAGAAAGAACACACGTTTCCATCAAATTTGTCTACTTCCTTGGCTAAGAAAAAAAAAACGCCTGTCGGAATGAGTCGATGGTTTGACATTTAGTATACGCATACCGCATCCCATGTCAACGGAAGCACGATTTCAAAAAAAAAAAAAGAAAAAAAAACTACAGGAACTCTACCCTTATCTGGAAAATGGTGGATCGCGAAGCTTGGCTGTGCGTGCGTAACGTACTATTCTCTTTACTTCTTTCATCTTTGTTTCTTCCTTTCTCTCTTTCTTTCTTTCTTTCTTTCTTTCTTTCTTTCTTTCTTTCTTTCTTTCTTTCTGTCTTTCTTTCTTTCTTTCGCATTGCGAGAGGCTCTTTCATAACTGTTCCCTTCCTTAATGCCAGGAATTGAACCGTCATCCACGTGTTTACCATGCCAGCACTTCACTTGCTACAGGCACCATGACGGTCACGCGTTTATACACAGGTAGCACTGAAGTGTGGCAACGTAAAACTACAAGTCACTTTGATAACCTCGATAAAAGATCAGATTGCCGCTTCAGAAAAGGGTAATCGCCGAAAAGCCCACGATCGAGAGAGCATCGATTACTGGAAAACGAAGCATACAAAAGCATATGTGACCGTGACACCTTCGGGGGCCTCATTTGTTTTCACCCTATTTTCTGTATACTCGCGGCGGTTGGATTGTTTTGCGGTCACACCTACACCGGCAACCTCTGAGCGAATAGAAGCTTCGCTTTAAAAAAAAAAAAGTCACCGACGGTTACGATACTGTCTAATGCAAATTATGAGCGCAGCTTTGTGTTGGGGCAACGCCAACTGTGTTTGAGGTTTTGGCTAACCGCAGTTATAGCAATGTAACATTCGTTATATATTGCCACCGAAACTGCCAGCGCTCGAGTGCTACGGACACCGCTCTGTGCATGGCAGACATCGCGAATCAAGCGAAACGCCGACAGCCCCTTTACGACAAGCAAAGCCAGCCGTACTGCACGTGACAGCCCTGCTGCCTATGAGCTCCGACCGAGGCGCCAGGACGCGTGACAGAGGGAGAAAAAAAACATGGTTGATCCCTCTGTCATAGGAATCGGTATAACACGAAAGTAAAAGGTGTCTTCACAGACGTAGTTGAGCGTTTGTTGAGCATTGTTTCGCCCTGAGGGCGAAGGAATGAGTGCTATATCAACAAGTTGTAATGTCACGCGAAGAACGGCAAGCAGCTTGAAACTTCCAACGCGTTGCTCAAGCAGAAAGGACGCACACAACGAACATACACAGGATGAGCGCGAACTAACAACTGTCACAGCTCGACAGTTAAAGCGCGCTGGTCAAATACAAAGGAGGACGCACGAAACGAACGCACAAGTATACGCAGGATGAGCGGGAACTGTCACAGTTGTAACGTATTTGTTTGTGAGCAGCGCGCTCCTTTCGCAAGAGCGGCCGCTCCAGTGAGCGAAATGACTTTCGTGCTCTCTGTAACTTGAACGCAAACTTGCGGTTAGAGCGCAAGACGTACAAGATAGGCGCGCGCGTGAGCGACCACGCCCTGTGGAGACGCAAGCTCATCTCAACGCGGGGGGCGATGACATTTAAAGCGCGCTCTTCGAGCCGTTCACGCCATCTCGCAAGTGATAACGAAAACACGCTGATGTACCCTGATCTTTGAGTACCGCCACTGGCAAATGGTGTATATAAATAGCACGCCGTTAGCATGGCGAACAACGTGCCGTTTGTGGCGGAGTCGTTTCGCGCTGCGCGCTGGGGATCGAGAGGTCGCGAGTTCGATTCCAGATGACGGAACTTTTCCTTCGTAGTTTTTTCTTTGCCATATGTTAATCATTATATTTTACAACGTCATATCCGTGACGGAAATGCGTCAGTAGAGCCGTGGTGGACCCCGGCATAAAACACTTTCGTGTTAAAATCCACGCATATCCACGAGGCGAATGGTGATCAGCGGGCGAAGCACTGGGGTTCTTTCAGTAACCGTGAATCTCAACTCCGAGTCCGCTGGTCATTAGAGGATTTTAGTCTGTCCGGCACACCGCTATCCGCCTCGTGCGCTGCTGCTTTGAGCTGTAATTGTAGCGCCACGAACGGCGAACGGTGGCGAAAGGTGGATACGCGCAGCTCATAGAAGCCTTGGGCATAGCGCCCGTTACTCGCCGTTTTTCTATTAATTATTCATTCTGGTTTGATATTTGTACTGCCGACTCTGCTCCACTAGACAACCATGCCATTTGTTACGTCGATTGTTCTATATTATTTGTTTTAAAATGAGAGGCTTGTTTTTATGCGTGCGCGCGATGCACTGCGTACGTTTCTTACGTGCATGTGTCCAAGTTGTTTGTGTGATCTGTTAACACAGATAAAATGAAACTGTTGCAATACAAAACAGCTTTCTTTTTTCATTGAACCCCCCAAACAGTACAACAACAATGATTATTACGGCTGTATGCCTGCTTAAGAAACGCACAAAAGACACGCGTTTTTATCTTCGCCCAACACTCGTAGGACTCAACTAGGCCAAGAAAAGCGACATGTAACTTGCTGAACGTTTTAACAGCTGTCACACAGCTGCATAATAATGCGTGAATTTACTTTAGCAAATGACCGACAAACATGAACACAGCGTTTTTTTTTTCACTGACTGTGTTAACATATGACAAAGTTCTAACTGAATTGCAATCACATATTTCGGAATATCTAATCACTTTCACCATTGAAGCCACAATCCTCTAACACCATCATCATCATCATCATCATCATCAGCCTGTCTACGCCCACTGCAGGGCAAAGGCCTCTCCCATGTTCCGCCAGTCAACTCGGTCCTGTGCTTTCTGCTGCCACGTTATACCTGCAAACTTCTTAATCTCATCTACCCACCTAATTTTTTGTCTCCCCCTCACGCGTTTGCCATCTCTTGGAATCCAGTCAGTTACCCTTAATGACCACCGGTTATCCTGCCGACGTGCTACGTGGCCGGCCCATATCCATTTCTTCTTCTTAATTTCAACTATGATATCCTTAACCCCCGTTTGTTCCCTGACCCACTCTGCTCTCTTCCTGTCTCTTAAGGTTACACCTATCATTTTCCTTTCCATCGCTCGCTGCGTCGTCCTCAATTTAAGTTGAACCCTCTTTGTAAGTCTCCAGGTTTCTGCTCCGTAGGTAAGTACCGGTAAGATGCAGCTGTTATATACCTTCCTCTTGAGAGATAGTGGTAGACTACCATTCATGATTTGATAGTGCTTGCCGAATGAGCCCCATCCCATCCTTATTCTCCTAGTTATTTCACTCTCATGGTTCGGCTCCGCGGTTACTACCTGTCCTAAGTAGACGTACTCCTTTACAACTTCCAGCGTCTCGCCACCTATCGCAAAGCGCTGTTCTCTGCCAAGATTGTTCCACATTACTTTAGTTTTATGCATATTAATTTTCAGACCTACTCTTCTACTTTCCGTATCCAGTTCAGTAATCATGAGCTGTAATTCGTCTCCCGCGTTACTCATCAATGCAATGTCATCAGCGAATCGCAGATTACTGAGATACTCTCCATTAACTCTTATCCCTAATTCTTCCCAATCTAGGGCCCTGAAAACCTCCTGTAAACACGCGGTGAATAGCATTGGAGAGATCGTGTCTCCCTGTCGTACGCCCTTCTTTATTGGGATTCTGTCGCTTTCTTTATGAAGGACTATAGTGGCTGTGGATGCGCTGTAGATGTCTTCCATTATGTTTATATAGGCTTCGTCGATGCCCTGATTCCGCAGTGCTTGCATGACTGCTGATGTCTCCACCGAATCAAATGCCTTCTCGTAATCTATGAAGGCTATGTATAGGGGTTGGTTGTATTCCGCGCATTTCTCTATCACCTGATTGATAGTATGAATATGGTCTATTGTTGAGAAGCCTGTACGAAATCCTGCCTGGTCCCTTGGTTGATTAAACTCTAATGTCCTATTAATTCTGTTAGCAATTACTTTTGTGAATAGCTTGTAGACAACGGACAGTAAGCTGATGGGCCTGTAATTTTTCAGGTCCTTGACGTCCCCTTTCTTATGGATCAAGATGATGTTGGCATTCCTCCAAGATTCTGGTATCCTCCCTGTCGAGAGACACTTCGTATACAGGGTGGCCAGTTTCTCTAACATAATCTCTCCCCCGTCTTTCAGCAGGTCTGATGTTATCTGATCCTCTAACACATGCGCTTTAAATTGAGCATGGCATTCCTCAGACTTATATAAGAAATGTGCACTCGTGGAATTGCTCAGATTTATATAGGAAATGCGCACGCGTGTAATGTATCTCATATGCTAGATTCTGCTTTGGTACGTGCAACTCAACATAAAATGCGATTCTAGAAGTAATGTTCGTGGAGTAGCGAGCATATAGAAGGGCAACTACTTACAGCTTTACTTACCTTTGCAAAAACGGTATTCCCATTGCAATTCAATATTAACCGACGCAACAACGATAACAACACACTGGTTACACACAGGCGTATCAGGTTGACGCGCGAGGCCAAGCATGGTATTTTAAGTGTAGCACAATCGTGCGCGTACAGCACGCTACAATATTGTGGCACAATGTTGTCAAGCTTGCAGTCACTTCAGCGGTTTCCACGATGTAGCACCAGTTGACCTCCTCGCGTCATCAAAGATTGCAGCTGAGCGAAATCAGTGCTCATCGTCCGATGTGTATATTAACGTTGCAACGTCCAAGGAAGAAGCGGCGAAAGCGACGAGCCCAGCCAGTATTGTCGAGTGCGCTCTCGACTGCACAGTGCACAGCGCGCGCTCTCATGGCCACCGAAAGAAATAAAAGTAAGTGGAAAGAGGGGACAACTTGGAGCATGGCATATCAGTGGAAGCAAGAAGAGGTGTTGCATCGTCAGTGTGGCGCATTGTCGAGAGATGGCGCTAGTTTGTTTGTGTGCAACGTAATCGAAAACTTCATTCAAAATGCATGGGATCCTATTTGGGGTCGGGAGATTGTGCAACCTCCTGAGCTTAGAGTGGTGTCAGCTTTTGAAAGGGCAGATGCCGCCTTTTCGGCCTTGGCGGAAGCGTGGCCGCCATTTTGAATCCCCCGCCCGGTCGCTTGTGCGTGGCGCGCGTCCTGTTTTTACGTCGGTGCACGTTTCCCGTCCAGTTTAATGCGCTCACTACGGTCACCATGGCCGACTGTTGTATGCCGCAGCGCACCAATCGCTCCAGAAACGCTGGAAGTTGTATCGTTTTCTAAGGGACCCGAAAATAAGGCCTCTTTGGACAGTAAAAAAATCAAACGTGACATCCGACGAACACATCATTCATTTACAGCGTAAGTTAATTAATAATAATAATATCTGGGGTTTAACGTCCCAAAACCACGATATGATTATGAGAGACGCCGTAGTGGAGGGCTCCGGAAATTTCGACCACCTGCGGTTCTTTAACGTGCACCTAAATCTAAGTACACAGGCCTCAAACATTTTCGCCTCCATCGAAAATGCAGCCGCCGCGGCCGGGATTCGATCCCGCGACCTTCGGGTCACAGCGTAAGTTTGCAGCCGGTATAGCCTTCCAAAGCAACGTCGAGCGTCGCCACTGTTCTTATCGCAACTGGGAATATCCACGGCGCGTCTCCTTTCGCCACAACACTGCCGCCCCCGCTTCCGCGCACGCGCAGAGCTCTCGGATTGCATCTGTAGTACGTCACAATGTACCTATCGCTCACTAGCAGTGCTCGGGCCGAATGAGGAGCGCATGCGCGCACGTGTTCTGGCCACCGCCGCTGCCAAATCCGGTGACAAACCTCCTTCGCCGGCAGCGCCTATCCCGTAACGCATAGCTGGGCCGCGCGAGCGTCGCGCCCAAACTTGTGCTTGGATTCCGTATTTCCAATATACATGCAAAGAAAACTTGTGCCGGCGTCAACCTTCCGTAAGAAATTGACACCCTGATATCATCTGTATGCTTAAAAGATTTTGGTTCATATGTGCATGAATTCTGCACCTTACTTCGTAAACACTCCTTACTGCACTTGGTTGATACTGTATCTGCCTTTGATTTTTGCTTTCGCTATTTCTTTTTTTGTCATGTGAAGTGTATCATGCAATATAATATGCGTGTTTGTCTGCAGATGATATCCTTCTTTTTTTGTTCTAATAATAATTATTAGTGGGAATTTACGTCCCAAAACCACTATATGATTATGAGAGACGCCGTAGTAGAGGGCTCCGGAAATTTCGACCATCTGTTGTTCTTTGTCGTGCACATAAATCTAAGTACACGGGCCTCTGGCATTTCGCCTCCATCGAAATGGGGCCGCTGCGGCTGGGATTCGATACCCCGACCTTCGGGTCAGCGGTCGAGCGCCATAACCACAAGAAAACCACGGTGGGTTCTTGTTTTCCGTATTCTTTCCCGTGGTTTAAGTACGCCTTCTGCGTTGTCTGATGCTCATGTATGTATGTATGCAGGTAAATGTTCTTTATTCTTGGCTGTTTATCTGTTTCAAGGTTACGTTTTCGCCCTGTCCTAAAGCAATACGCAGTTCTCGTTTTTTAAATCATGCACGATCATTGTGAAGCGACTAGTGCCAGGCCATAGCGAATTCTGCCATGGAGCACTTTGTTTGTGTAATTGCTTCAGTCAGCGCATTATTAAAGCGCACAAATAAATTACATGTACACTGGATATGGGAGCCACAGGCGTTTACGCACGCACGCGCGCACACACACACACACACACACACGTTCAGTACTATATAAATTATTTGAGCAAGAATTATTTATTTATTTATTTATTTATTTATTTATTTATTTATTTATTTATTTATTTATTTATAATGTAAGCCATGAAGGATCATACAGGAGTGCGCATACAAACAGTACTCGTGAAGCGTCTATACAAAGAAGACGCGTGAAAACAAGAAGACGGGGCAGCATTGTGTACGGTAGACACGCTAGGTCAGTAAAAAAATACAAGAAACAAAGTCAAGTTGTACAATGAGTACCTCATGGAAAACCGGTTGTGCAATAAAAACTCACAGGGTCCCTTATGCATTCAGTTGAGACGACTCGAAGGCGAAAGCCATCTTCTTCTCTCTTTTTTTTTTTTTTTCGCACGTACCTAGCACAGTTTCACATTGCCTACCTTATCGGAGGCACCTCACCGGGTTTTGCACTGCCTCCGTGATCTGGCCAGTTTTGACCAAGCTACGATGTCATGTGATAACGGCATTATGTGACGTCACGCCAAAATTTGTGAAGTCATGATGCTGTCATAGGGGGACGTCATCATGTGACGATGATTTTTTTGCATCCCTCGTCCCTGACGCCATGGTACGCTGACGCCGTAGACGCGGGACACCGACGGTCAAATTTCGCGTTTGATGAGGCATTTAAGGCTTTCGCCTTAAAAAATACGTCCGCCACGGTGGTATAGTGGTTACGGTACTCGGCTGCAGACCCGAAAATCACACGTCCAGTCCCGGCCGGGACAGTCGCATTTAGGTGGAGGCGAAATGCTAGAGACCCGTGTACTGTACGATGTCAGTGCAGGTTAAAGAACACCAGGTGGAAAAAATTCATGGAGCCCTCCACTACGGCATGCCTCATAACCATATCATGGTTGTGGCACGTAAAACCCCAGATATTAATATTAATAAAAGAGACAAATAAACGACGCCGTGCATCTGCCGCGCAAAGTTTAAAACAGTATTGGAAACACTCGATAATATGTACATGCAAGGGCATGTACATGTACACAAACTGCAGGTACAAAAACCAGGAAAAACGCACAGATACTGCACGTATGCAAACCTTTATGGCATGCTATACAACAACGTATTCATCGTTTTGATAACGACTTAAGGTGCAACTCGAGTGCCGATACAATAGCGGCCACATATTGTGAGCAAGAAATGTCAGCAATAATAATGATAAAGAAGCTTTTATATCGCTTTAGCAGAAAATTGCACCGTACTGCCCCTCGGCCCTTTATTCTGTGTAGAATATGTATGATGCCATTTATAATAAACGAGTAAATTGTTTGTAAACTTAGCAAAATAAGCCACCTTCGCAACACCAAATGTGTGCGTTGAGATGCATATACTGCTGCTGCTGCTGCTGACACGTATATAAATACGTTAAACGATTCTTTGCTTTAAAGGATTATATGCAGAGCTTACGAGACAATTAAGTAAAGCTTTACACTTTGTCGTTTCCGGCGTAAGGTAGAGGACTCGTTTTCAACATAGCGGAGTCTACGTCTACCTCTAGCAAATAACACATGCACAGACCGTCAGCATACATGAATTACATGATCCCTTAATAAACATTTAGGCAACAGGAGCAATATATAAGCTGCCTAAGCTACAAAGGAAAAGAAAAAGAAAAAGCTCACTAGCGCGCGCTTATTTCTGGACGTATCCGCGCACCGCAAGCGAGTTGTGTAGCGCGTTTCGCATGCTGCCGAGCTGCGGCGGGAGGCGCAATGGCAGCCGTCGTAGTCGTAGCAGACGTCGCGGCTGTCCTCACCCTCAGCAGAGCGCGCGGGCATCAAGGCACCCTAGCCTGAGCCGAGCGGTGGCGCCACCATACCAGCGCACGAGGCGGATACGCAAAACGCTTTGCGAGTACCGGTGTGAACTACGCATGCGCGCGCCCGGTAAATATGGCCGCCCCGCCGAAAGCGATTGCCGTCCACATCGAATATATCAAGTGGCGGTCGTGCGCTCTGTAGCTCGTTAGCTTCGAACCGATGCTTTTATTTGCTTTAGATTCATGTCCTTAAGCTTCGACAGCAAAACATTCGTGTCGATTCGGCACCGTTTTCGAGAGCCATACTCAAATAATCAATGCTGTAGGTTTGCGAGGGACACTCCCGGAATCTTGGAGGTCATAGGCATACGTCTTTTTTAGTTGTTTTTATCCTTCTTAGGTGGCGCCACGTTATGTGCCGGCAGCTATGGCACACGCTATCCGGCATTACGCTACGCCTTCGCGTTACCGGAATGCCGGGCAGACTAAAATCGTATACTTTTCCCGTTTTGCCGCGGCTTCCCGCGCCCACGTTTCAGGAGTACTAGCTTGTCGTCGGCGATTCCGTTGAGCCGCCGCATGCCGCGCCTTACGTTCGTTTTCATTCATGGCAGAAAGATAATGTGTGGTCTGCAACCAGCTTACATACACATTTGCACCGCAGCGTCGTTTCCTGTTTATTTTGTGGCAGTAAGAGAATTTGTGGTATGGAACGCATCTCCACGAAGTGAATGATGACGAGTGGGTGAAGCTAGGTCCTAAGGACCATAGTGTATACGCTGTACGAGTTTTATGTTACTCCATCACAATTATGATTGACATTAGTGTGCTGTTCAACCTTTTTTGTGTCTCACATATGTTACCCGAGCATTGCATATAACGTAAAGTGGGTGACACAAAGTGACATAAAGAGTCGACGACAAAGCTCGGTCCTAAGGTCCATAATGTGTACGTTGAAGTCACCGACTAGTAAAAGGGTTTGTGCTTGTAGGTGTTATATATTGTTTCCTCACAATTGTGATTGTTATTAGTCTATTGTTAAACCATTTTTAGGGGATTTTACACGGTGGTGTAAAGCGAGAACGGACACCACACAACGCACAAGCCTAGACACTAAGGTGCTTCGCCCTTAAACGAGCTTAGATGCCACTGGCTCATGATATCGACAGACTCCACGTCCTCCTTCTTTCGTCCTCGTTCGCTCTCTTCCTCCTCGGTCAGACTATGTGCTACGCCGCCGAAGCCAACGGCGACACCGCCTAACGCAGGAATGGGCGCCCGCACTAAAAACCGCGCAAAGATGCGACAAAGTTCTTTACAGCCAGTCTGCTTTCAGAAACAGAAAGCTTTTCGTCGATTGGACATATGTCAGTGCACTTAGCTGGGCCAGTTGGTTTTGCATGTCGATGAAGTGGATGCGCTTGAAAGTCCTCGTCTTTCATGTGCATCCACTTCATCGACATTGGACATATGTTCGGGCTGTCACTTTTCGGCCCCTTCATGAACAGGTGTGGCAAATAGTGTGACACATCTCGAGCTGGTCATCACAGGTGCAAACTTGTTGCGCACTCTTCTTTTTGTACGTTTCCCTGGTAACGTCGGTTGCTAGACTATGTCCAAGACTGCTTCAAGTCATTACTGCACGAAGGGCGATATACAATAGAAGTCTATCGCTTCAGCAGTGTGCTTAACTGGGCTCGGTTGTGCATTATGGGAGGAAAAAAAAGGAGCGCTTACACAGGTTCTGTCGTCCTTACTTCGTCCTGTCTGAGCGCTGTTTCGTTCCATTGTTACACTGCTGTACAAAAAGACACAAACGCTAACATTACAGAATTTCTCGAAATCTAGCGCCTATATCTGCTTGTCCCTTCATATTTTGTCCCCGTCTTTTCCTGCGCGACGCTACAAGGCAGTTTACGATGGACTACCAAGCCCAAATCGGTATCCCTGTCGGCATGTAAAGAACCCTGGAGTACCTTTGAAGATATGGGCGCACCTAAGGAGTAGTATGAATTAAAATAAACATCCTAATAGCTTATTCAGACTAATAGGTCATTTATTCATTGTAATGGTATTTATTCATCTTAGACTACTGGCGGCAGCCACACATCCCAAGCAGGGTAGGTGACACAAAGGGTATGTTACTCAACCACCCAGTCAATATTTCACATGATCCAACGTGCACTATGACATTACCCAGCTGTACATCCCTCGTTAGACACCGTGGTTAGTTGGTCGGGCTTAGTTAGCACAAAAATGTTTGTGCTATCTATTTTTACAATGAATCTGTATACCTCTCGTTGGTCTGTATATATCGTGGCGTCAGCACACAATCTCCTATAGCGCGTATGTGCCAGAAGAAAACTGGGCGAATCCCTCTTCTTACCACAGACGCTCACGTGCTCCTCTGCGAGCAGATAGCGCTCCTTGCGTTTTATGTGGACAAGGGTAGCAATATGGGCTCATTGGCTCATCGTAAACCGGCTTCTAGCATAACACGGGAAGAAACTTGGACACAGAATAAGTACAACATGAACACAAACGCTGTCGCACACAAACACTAGCGCTTGTGGTCGTGTTGTACTTCTGCTGCGTGCTCGTTTGTTTGCGCGCTATGCCAGAAGCCAGTTTGCGTTTTAACCTCGGACGCTGAGGAAAGGCATTCGCAGAGGTGGGCAGATGAGCCGACGAACGCAGCGCAGTGAAGGAAAGAGCGAAACAAGGAAACGCGTGTAACTCTGCTAGCGTTCGCTGTATACTCGTGCATAACTGCAACGCCACAACTAAACTTTGTCGTCTGGGTGGTTTAGGTGCCCTTTAACAATTGAAGGCATTAGGCATACGTTTGTTTGCCATCAGGCATACAGCCTACGGCTCAGTATTCGTTTCAATAAAGAAAGCCACAAAAGAAGCATCAAAACCGCATGAAGGATGAGAAGGCATCTGTGTACAAGGGGAACAGCCTCCCACGCGATAAAAAGGAGACTTGCCTTGCAACTCAATCAGTTGATTCCAAGACTGCCATGGGTAGACCATGGAAACTATCGACATTAGAAGAGCCGCGTGAATACAATGCTCGGTGAAAGCAAGAAATTCGCCATGCAGAAAATGCTGACGGAACCAATCACGGTATACCACAGCGACAAGAAAGCGATTACCAGTACCATTCCCTTAAAGTAAAAATAAACCCCCTCCTCCCCCCCTCCCGCCCTCATCAGCACGTGTAGTGTTTGATACAGCTTCGCTGGACATTCATATTCGCAGGGCGGGATGGCGGCCAATCTTTTCTTCTTAGTACTAGTAGTAGTAGTAACAGACATTTATTCAGCCAAATTCATAGGCCGAGAATTTCGACCGCCTGCACGATCATTCGACGCTGTTCTTCTAATTCGGCACCGATCCAGTCGAGCGAGGTGGTGCTGGAAAGGGAAGTGGGAGGATAAGAGCTGGATTGCTGAGCAGTTGGGCAGTAGAAAAGGCAGTGTGACAGGTCTGCATATGTAGATGGGCAATTGGGACAGCAGGAGTCCGATCTATATTTATAAAGAAAAAGGCGAGAGGGGGTGATCAGGCAATTCATTTGGATATGCCGTTGAATTCGAGCCTCTAGCAGAGTGAGCGATGGATGAGGAGGAGGGTAAAGACGGTTGTTGAGTAGGATCTGTAGGTATACCCCCTTGATAGTATGGCACAGGGAGATTTTGCCATCGTTCTTCACGGAGCTCCCACTGTCTTCCGAAGGTGTGGGCCAGACTTCGCTGTGGTTTATTCGCGTTCAGTCGAGACTACGCTTTCGCAGGAATCAATGTGCTTGAACCTTCCGTTTCGCACGCTGCGAAGCGGATCTGCTCCGCCAGCTGCAGCACTGATCACAGCTGCTCACAGTATGCCAATGAACTTAACTGATTTTCAGTATTTATCCTGGCAGTTATTTCACCCTTATCTTTCACCCTTATCCTGAGTAATGTTGTGATCCGATACCAAAGGTAACCAACATAAATCTTATCATGAACTAGGGCCATGAATTTTGATTTTTTAGAAGACGTTTCACGAATATTGTTAAAACCAGAAGTGCTCGACTTGATATGCTTTAGTTCAAGTAATTTATTTCTCATTGATACAATTATTTGTGCAATACAACTGTTGGGCCAGAAGCCATGGAAGAGAAGCGAGAGTGTCACTCGGCCTTGTGCCGCTAAAAAGCTACAGGGTTTCTTACGTCTTCGGTTAGAAGACTCGTATACGAAAGCCATCTTCCTAATACCCCCCTTCTTTTAAGAATGGATCGCTTTATGGTCCGGGCTGTCGTTTCACGTCTCTGTCATCTGCTGTCATGTCATGCCGTCGCTTGGCGTCACGTAGACAAAACCATGCATAGCATAGCCATGTGTAGCATAGCGGGACAGAGAAGTGATATGAGCATGAGTAGGAGGAAAAGGAGGGGAAAGGGTAAAGCACATCATAGTAATGTATGGCTTCACGCAAGCAAACCATGTACTCGTATAGCATAGCCATGTATAATATAGCATAGCAAAGGGGCGGGAAATATAAGTGAGGGTGAGAAGAAGTGATGTGTTGGTGAAAAGACAAAAAGCAGAGGCAGGGTAAAACCATAGTATTACCATGTGTAGTATAGTATACGAAGGTGGTGGTTGAGAAGGAGGGACGTGAAAGGGAGCTTAATGCATAGCATTGCCAGTGTAGTAAATCATGGGGGTGGTAAATTGATTGCATGGTGAAGAGGAGACAAGAAATGAGGGGTGGGTAGAACATAGCATAGCAGTTTAATATAGCATAGCAAGGGGGTTAGAAGAGGATGTGAGGACAAGGAGGAGAGATAGAAGGAAGGAAATGGTAAAGCATATCATAGCCATCTACGTATGATAGAGTGTAGCATTGGGGTGAAAGGAAGTGAGGGTGAGGAGAGTGATGTGAAGTAGAGGTGGAGGGAAAGGCGAAAACGGAAAGATGGGCGTGAAAGGGCGCCACTTCTCCACATGTGAAGGTTTCTTTTCCCGTCATGGGTGCCTAGGAGGCTATACGTTTGGAACGCCAGTGCGCGCTTGCCCGTAAACGCCAGAGTCGCCGAAGGGCCGGCTAATAAACTGCTCCGCACTTCCTACAGCTTTCACGTTGAGTGCAACTGCGCACAACTTTGTAGCGTTAGCTACACTGGACGAGGTGGAGCAATTTCGCGGGGCAGTTCGAGAGCCGTGCTGCGCATGCGCGAGGAGCAGTGACGTCACACGGCGCAGAGCTGGCGCACCGGAGTTGCCGCCACCGCGCACTCCACGCCGGTTTGTGCATTCCAGAAGAGTGACGTCATTGCCGGGACAAAAGCATTGGGACTGGCGCCAGCCCAGCTGTGTGCCTCCGTTGCGCAGTGGTCGTCTGACGCTGCACCGGAGCCTCTTGATAGCGCCTGCCATTTTGCACGCATACGCAGATGTATCAGTGGGGGTGTACATACAGCGGGGAGGAGGAAGAGGAGGAAAAGGAAAACGGAAGGACAGAAAGGTTAGCCATTTGTCAGACCGGCTGGCTGGCGTTTGCCAGTGTGGTATAGCCACGGAGAGGGCGAGCGCAACTGCTGCTAAGCGAGCAGGAAGGCGTAGAAGCTTCAGAACTAAGAAAGCTAAGAATAATCAGCTGAACCTTACCTAACGCTACGTATATCATGGCACAGCTGAGCTAAGCCACTGCAATTTTTTTCTTTGTTAACCGGTTGTGTTGGTGTGCGGTTGATGCCGCACACCAATACAATGGATGCAAATGACGGTGAGCAGGCTGCACTTCTTTTGGAATGCTTTGGGCGCTTGAGCGTGAACGCCAGCGCCGCCGAAGAGTAGTCGAATCACTGCCTCGCTCTTCCTATAGCTTTCAAGAGTGCAAGTGAATACATTTTTTCTTCCTAGTCGATTGTACTAATCTGTTTTGGACGCCGCTTATCGAAGATTCCGTAAAGCGCAGCTCCACTTGAGGGCACTCGAGGTGAATACTCCAATTAAAACATGATAGAATAAACAGGCACCCAATTATTGAAAACGTTGTGATGTGAAAATGGATTGCGAGACGTGGTGGCCTAGAACCGCATCAGGATTCACACTAAGTGTATTGCGTACTAAAGTGGGTAATATAAAGGTTTGCATGCCTTGCAATGGGCGCAGCCATAATTCAGCATCGCCACCGGTCATAGTACCAGCGACGTGTGCCGCTACGTCGGTGAAGATATTGTCTCACTGACGCGAAATGGGTACTTCGCGACTTCGCAAAATGATGACTAATTTTAGTGGAGTGGGTACTTCGCAACTGTAGTTGCAAAGGCCCTCTAAGAGAGTCTTAAACGGGCTCTTCGAAGGGCATATCGCCAGCCCGCGCTGTGACCGTGCTGCATGTTTCGCGCAAACCGAGCTTTAGGTGGCGCCTTTTCTGTTTTCTGTAAACTAAGATCAAGTATCTGAAATGCTTTTGTGAGAAGAGCTCCGCCACTCTCATAGTGAATGAAGGCAAGTTAATTCAACAAGAAAAACATCTAAAGGCAATGACGCAGTACAGAACCTGGCGTCCCGATCAAAATATTTATATCCGTACCTCAACTTCAACAAACGTTGTTCAGAGCAATGTGATTGCCTTCTTCCTTGCAATATGGCTTGTGGCGGTGTGTGCCGACGCGAGAATGCGTGAAGCCAACAGCCAGATAACAATGGATTCCATGTGAGGACTATGTACTAATAAAACAAGACAATCAAATTGCATTTGACATGCCAATCCTGTCGCCTCATGAACACAATTACTTCAGGTAAAGTGATTGCAAAATTTAATGCGAAAACAAGTATGCGCACCAGAGATACACGCCCGCACTTTATTCGACACCCTTATGGTGCACAATGTGCCTATGTTATTGGATATTTGAAAGCAAAGTCGCACAACGGGAAGTCCATCGAAGTCGTATTTTGTCCAAGCGAGAAAAATTGAGAGAATTTCAAAATTTTCATTTATATCAAGTTAAGGTATGTGCCCCATATTGAAAAACAAAATAGACATCTTTGCCTGGAAACTACCTTGCCGAAGTAACGGCTGAAATAAAATATACTATTAGATTGATCAATGCTTTCAAACATCTGTGCCACCTCGATATTTTTTGTCCGAGCAGATTGTGGGCGTACCATCTGGTAGTGGTCAAATTGGGTGGAAATATTTACTGCTGGATGAATGAACTTGCCTCAAAAAGATTTTCGCTAAAGTAAATACCGTGAAAGAAGCAAAATTTCGAACACTTGCTGCGTATTGCGAGCGGTAAAATACAAACAGACCTTTTTATGGATGACACACAGTGCAAACGTCAATCGGACGAGATGAATCTCGCGGCTTTACTTTGAATGGACTCCAGCATTTTAGTAAGGTAAGCTTGATGCGAATGTCCTATGTTTAAAACATACTCCAGGGATGGTTTAGTGAGCGAATTAAATGCCTGAAGTTTAGTCTCTGAAGTAGCAAGCCGTAGGTGGGCGTTCTAAAGTGCCAAACTTACTAAATGCTTTGCTAGCGTATATTCCACATGTTTATTCCGTTTAACACTGTAATTAAAGCGAACGCTTGAGCATTCAATCGACAATACCGTCTCAACCAGTGAGTTGTTGATTAAGTATTTTTTCGGCAATAAATCGGCAGCGCGACCGAGTTTTATATTATCGAGTCTTTTCAACGTTAATTTTCATTTGCCATTTGTTGCACTATTCAGACTGTCGTTAAGTCAGATTGCAAGGTTAAATAGTCGTTGTGGCTGGATTTTTCTCACATATTACGCAATTATCTGCAAAACATCGTACGGTAGACTGCATGTTAGTAGATATACCATTGGTAGAGATTAAAGATAACAGCGGCCCCAAAACTGATTTCTGTTATACAGCTGACTTGACCCGTGTTTGTTTGGATATATAGGAGTCGATTATAAAGCATTGAATTCTGTCAGTCAGAAAGCCTTAAATCCACTGAAGTGTTTTTTTTTTTCTTATCTAGCTGCAGACTAAGCAGTTTTCTTAGAAGACGTTGATGAAGGACGTGAATAAACGCTTTAGAAAAATCAATAAAGGTTGCATCCATTACCAATGAACTATTGATGGATTAGTGCAAATCAGTAACTAACAAAAAAACTGTTTTAAAGGATCACTGTTTAATTACCTGTCAAAAATTGGCCAAGTCGGAAAGCTTTAATGGCTCACTATTTCACAGAGCTATGTCTTAACTTACCAGTACTCCTCGTTGTAAATATTTCTATCAGGTTCACTTGCGCATTTCATTTTTTATATTCTTTCTTCTTATTATTTTCTTCCCTCTCTTCTTTAGTATGTCAATCCCATTCCCCATCGCTGCACAGAGTAGCATGCCAGCGGTATTACAGACACCGGCAAAAACTGTTTTTCTTATAAAGAATCCCTCTCTCTGTCTCTGTTACGGGACTTTTTTTTCTGAAAGCCGTGTTGGTTTTCAAAAATAACTTACTCGATTAAAGGTGAGATATTATGCGGCTGTATAAGATATGTTCTGGCATCTTACAGCAAATGGATGTAAGTGCAATCGGACGATAATTGTTGGCGAGGTGCTTGTCTCCAGACTTAAAGCAAGGAATGACATTCGCTATCCTCCTGTCATAAGGAAGGCACTCAGAGTGCAGTCACTGCTAGAATATTATTGATAATAGGTAGGATGAATAGACTGACGACCGCTTCAAAAGCTTTGCGCTGATAGGCCGTCCGGGACCAGGACAAGTTTTGCACGCTAGTCTCTCTTTACCGCGTGCTACGCCCGTTTCAACTGGCATGATAGATTAAAACTAGTCTGAAATTGCATGCAATGAAGACATTTGTGTGGGTAGCAACAATTATTCATAGAAAACCGAAGCAAAATGCTCACTGAAATTTTCAACGGATTCTTCTACAGACTGTATGTCACCATTTTCACATTTCGGTTTTGCGCTGGATTGCTTCGCTTACGGGTTTATCACCCGCCAATATTTTCCAGGATTGGTCCTCATTAGAATAGGTAGAATGCAGTTCATTTATTTGTTTTGAGCATCATTTACTGTGGATATTGCTGTTTTTACCAGCCTTGTGTAGTCGCCTAGTATCAGTCATTGACTTCGAAGCTTTTCAAAACGCCTGTTTCTTTTTGTTAATAACTCTGTTCACGTCTCATGTGAAACAGGGATCATCACCTTTGGACGAGAGAGTTAATTTTGGCATGCAGCGATCTTCCTGTTCCTTAAGGAGTGTCTAAAGAAAGAGCAGTTGCGGTTAACTTATCGGTCCGCGAAACCGTGAAGCTAACCACACACACATTTTGGCAATATCTGCACGAGCACAGTCGAGAATTATTTGAATTTATTTTGTTTTCCTTGGGCATGGTTCCTCCAGAGTGCAGTGTACAGCCTTCTGGTCACTTATTTCCTCAAGAACAAGACCGCTTCCGTATTCAGGATGGTTAGTAAATAGATCAAGAGTATTTTGACCTCGTGTGGGCTCTTTTGCCAATGGCGACAGGTTACGAATGCGCACTGTATGCAGAAAGTGAAGCAATTTTTGGCGATTACTGCTCGTGAGATCAGAAGATGCCAACCAGCCAATGGATGGATAACTGTAATAGCCGGCCAAGAGAAGTATGGCTTTCGGGAACTTATTTGTGACCTGTTGAATGGCGTCGTTTAAAAGATTCACAAATTCGGGCTGGCTCTCAGGAGGTCGGTAGCACGAACAGTGCAGGTGGTTGTGACACGTAACAATCGAAATAATTTCAAGGGGCTAGTCAATAGGCACAACAGGTAATTCAATTCGTTCTTGACAGCAATTTTAACGCCACCGCCGCGCGATCCTTTGCGGCATCACATTTGATCGTGCACGCACATTAGCGTGATCGGCAAAGTTAGCGCCACAGCCATAAATGCAGCAGAACACCCGGCAAACGAGAACGATCATGTGGGTCACCATGTGCTCATGACAACGGAAGCCAAATGTGTAGGAGCCATCTTTCCTATGCCAAGAACGTTGTGCCCGGCCAAAGAACAGGTGGTCAAAGCATGAGCATTACTTAAAAACAAAACACAAAAGGAAACGGGAAAGACCATACTGCCAATGCTGACTTCGGGAAAAAAAGCCCTTACACAGCGCCTGCTTAACGCGGTTCTTTAGAAGTTTCTCATATGTCTGAACAACGTGTTTGCACTGTGTTCAGGGCCATTCTTTCATTTGTTTATTGCAGGGTGACTTTTATTTCGATGTGTGATACTCGAAGAATGACGATGAAAGGAATCGAATGTTAACTGATTCCATTTAGGCACTGCAGAAAGTAGCAAAATAAAGTATAATACAATAACATTACACGCGGCCTATACGTCCTGTCCCCGTATATATCTCGGGTTCTTTCAGATGAAGTTGTGGCTGAAAGACTGCACTCCTAAAACAAGTGAGGAGAAAGAATATATGAATGTACTCGTAATTCTTGAATTGTACTTCAACGTGCTGTAGTTTCGACATGCAATATGGCTTACTGAATATTTCAACGGCAAGTTTGACGAGAGGGCGTAATGTTTCATTGTCACAAAAACAGAAATGGGGGGGGGGGGGGTAGGAAAAAATTTCATGGACTTTGCATCGAACTTTGAAAGTATCAGCATAATTGCATGTCGAAATAAAAAAAAACGATTTTATCGAAACCTGCGCCTGTCGTCGTCTGTCTTCATTTGTGTTCGTCCAAAAATTCAGCGCTGTTTTCCTTTTTGTATGGAAATAACTCTGCATAAGTTACTGCATAAAGGAAACGCTTTAAGATGGGTCGATGCTTTCACGCATGCGCGTCATGTTTGAATAAGGCAGTAACAAGCACGAGAAATACACACAAACAAATGACCATGGCCATGGCAACGCATATGGGTCATAAATAAGGCATCTGCGCCTTTGTGTCCCGCGTCTCTTAGTGTCCTCGACGTCCTGTGTGCTGAAAGCTACTCCATACGTCATATCAACGCATTAAAACTCTACGTTACGGACAAAGTGAACGTGCACAAAGGGCAGCTGACTGCTCAAGGACTGGCAGCAATTTGTTAATCTTAAATGAGACCGCGGTCAATGCGATTCCCTGAAAGCCGTTTTTATGCTGCATAGGCACATTTCGTATGGAATATGTCGTCTGTTTCCTTGAATCTATGGCGTATTATTGCCCATGCCATTAAGTCAAAGACCAAAAGCCAATGCTTGTATCAAGGCATCGTCCTGCTACACATCTGCTTCATAACGCCCGCAGCTGAGCATTATTCATCAATGCTAGAAGTTATCGCTTCTTCAAGAGGCACTGGTACCCGACCGTTATTGATGTACTCTCCAGAAGACACAAAGGCGGTCGCGGCCATTATGAAGCGAACACCGATTCCTCTGAGTCTAGCAAGTAAGTCTTCAGAGTTCAGTATCAACTGTGAATTTTTCATTCACACGCAGACAGGCGCAGAACGTTGTGGATCTGCGCCTGGAACCGGGCTGCTACGTTTAACTCAGAAAAGAGTGGTGTTTGCGATGTCAGCTTCAAGTATACCATTCAGTTTGAGCGACAACATTGGCCCTACATATGACAGAAGAGAGCACAGTCAGTGGTTCATTTGGTCGAATTCGCACGAAGAAACTCTTGGAATGTTCAGCCAAGCACTCTGTCAAATCGTGAGCGTGACTGAGAAGAGTGCAAACGTTCCAGTGGATCGCTACAATCGGTGTGCAGAGAGGGAGGTAGTATTGCCATCGATGGCTTTCTCTTACAGCCGAGGGCCGGAAGGATTCTTTCTGCGAAACAGAAACTACACTGCAGTGGTGTCAGCTCACGGAGGGTCACTAAGGCATATATCCAGAAGAGCAGAAGCTGTCGCTCTTTTAGACACGTACAGAACACTGAACAACACTGTGAATATTCTGCGTGGAGAATGGCAGGCGGTGATGGAAAAGAGAGCGGACATGGTACTCCTCCCAATAGCCACAGACACGTTTACAACGATAAGGCTGTTTGTCGATGCGCAGTACCCACCAACGCAATTGTGTTTCTTTAGTCACGTGACAAGAGTTATTAAACTTCAGTTTCTCGACTCCTGGGTTTCCCTCCTGTATTTCATGATTCTCTTGAGCTCTCTTGGAGTCATGGTCACGGCCTGTTGCTTCATAAATAGCACTCCTCAGCCACGGAGGAACAACAGGCTGGGTGCAGTCGCTTACTTTTTCTGCCTTCTCTGTTTTGTCTTTGGACGCTGCCCTCCAAGCTCTTTCGCAAATAACAGCGCCTGCCGTAATCTTGCAGTCACGTCGTGGATAATTGCCATGGTTGCTTTAGTCAATTATATCCAGACTACAATAACGGCCAGTCAGAATGTACCTAGTATCTTTGCGTCTATGTCGTCCAGTGAAGAATTGATAGACGCTGTGCGTACTAAAACACTGAAGCCTTGTCTGAGTGACGAATGGAGGATGATGATATTTTTCAGTGGACGTGCAGAGCAGTCGCATTCTATTCGGCAGATCTTAGACGGTCTATTGGCGTATGCAGGCGGTAACTTCTATGTACCAGAAGACATTTCAATGTGTTATAAGGGCATGTACCAGGGAAAGATGGTTGCGTTTGCCACATGCCACGACGATGAGGTATCGGCGGCTGCACAATGGGACCTAGTTCCGGCCGGCAACCTGCTCATGATACTCCAATTACCTGCAATGCACGTCCTGAATCCGAAAAGGTACGATTTTCTTGCAGGTAATAGGATTCACAAGAAAAATGTTGTTGATGCTTCTTAACTGCCTGCACTGCTATAGGTGCTTCCTAGTTTGCGTGAATAGCACGAAGCGGAGGATCGTATTCGCATGACTCAATAAAAAGGTCATTTGTTGTTTAACAAATGCTTCTATATTTATATGAGTAGCTCTGTAGCTTTCAAGCTGAGTGCAGTAGATATGTTTGCGCTGTCTCAGGGAAACTCAATTTCAGTGATGCCGGTCTAGCACAGGGCGCGTGATTGGGATCTCTTGTAAATATTGCACAAAATCATTACCAACAGATTATCATTAAAATTGCAACGTGTCAGCTTAAATAATATTAGGAATGTTGTTCCCTAGGGTTTATATTTGCTAAAGCGTGGTGAATTTTGAGTAGTCGTCATGAGATTTCGTTTTCGACATCACATATATTGATTTCGTAAAAAGTCAGGTAGGCAGATGCTCCAATCCGCGTTTGCGCACCATTTCTTGATAACCGTAAACGTATATGCGCTAGTTGGGCAAGAAAACAGCCTGTTAGATTGCATCTCGGTCGCGTTCGACAATCGCGCTGAGTGCGAAAGTGACTGGGAGGCTTAGAATACGACTATATGGGAGCCTAATCAGACACGAAATTGTTCCTTGGCACCCCACCCCGCCACCCCTAACAAACTCAATTTTCATTGGGGCCTTTCTAGTAAAGCAAGAAATCCTGGCGCCGCCGCTGCACAAACCACGCGCCTTGAGTGGCATTTCAATTGGGATGGGATTTATTTGGGTGGGTGTTTGCAGTCGGGTGGCGGGGGGAGGTCTCCATTGTTTGAGCAGCAACTGCAAACTTTGATCATCAGGGCACCGTAGGGAGCGTTCGCGCGCTATCTCGACAGACATCATAGATGGCTCTTATGGTTTTAATATGCTGTGTGTGCTCTCAGGACTTCGCGTTGACACAGCAGACAGCACAAAACCGCTTTGCTCCCTGGAGAGGCCGCATTCATTTACATCAGCTTGTTGTAGTTACGGGAGATCGAATTAACACAGTCAGCTGGAAGCCTTACTTCGTATAATATTCGAAATTCTTTCAATTGAAATCAATGCTTCACACTTGCAGCGAAACAGATTTTTTTCCTATTCTCTGTTGTAGGACGCTACTGTGCAATTTCGGGATGGATCTTGGGGAATGGACGTCGAAATGTGGAGCTTGCCCTACCAGCCGCGTCAATCACGCCTGAAATCGCGCCATGCTGCTCCAGCTTAATCGCGTATTGACTGAGTAAAGATCTGTTAATGGAAATTTTCTTCTTGAAGTTACTGCCAAAACGAGACGTGTAGTAGGGATGTATCGACGCAGCATAATGATCATGTGCGTCACCCATTACAACGGGCTGAAAAATTGGAGAACCAGACACAAACATTTATCAGGACCATGGCAACGCAAGTTGGAGTGGATTAAGCAAGCACGCACAAACGGCAGCCGACTAGCCAAGGCTTTACGGCATCTTCATCATTGAGGCCGGGCGTGATTACAGGCGTCACTTCATTCCGTCTTGCAGTTACATGCGCTCATGTGTATGCTTGCATTGTGTATATCATATGTTTACTCGGCGGCAATCGAATGATGCTATAAAGTTCTAACTTGATCTCATTCGATGATTACTTGAAAAAGTGCCTCAGGACCCCTTTAAATGTGACATTATGGCGCGAATGTCACTGCGGCTATGATGCAGCAAGAATAACGTATTAGATAATGTAAAGTAAAGGGGATGTAGTTCTTAAGCTTGTTTTAAAACCTAGTATCCTCCTGTAGAATCTGAGCTCATGAACTGTCCAGTTACGCCATACGTGCTTCCCACTATATGGTGACGGTACGAAGTGTAAAGGTTACAATCCGCGTGGCCCATCAAAATCTTCATGTTTCGTACGATATATACTTCTATACCTAAATTATTACATCTCAATCCTTGAAACTTACTGCGGCCTGTGTTACTACGAAGTTGCATCTTTTGTTTCAGCTAATAAAAATTTTTGCACAAGTCACCGGATTGGCATCTGCTAATAGATATTTAATAGAAGGAACTAACATAGATACTGTTTTGAAAAGACCAGGTTTAGGTTAAACGGCTATGAATAGGTTTTTTACAAATGTTGTAACGTCGCTTTTGTACAAGCGTCTTCATTTGATGCCGTGTTTCGATATCATGTTTTACATCCCAGATGATGTCATCCAAGCAGACTCTCGTGTCCGTGCCTACGCACCTTAATTTTCACGTTGAGTCCATGTTAAGTATGTCAACCTTCTGTCCTTCGAAACGTCATGCTTTTTTTATTTTGCGTGTTAAAGGTAGCTTGCATGCGCGATTCTCACATTAATATAGGTGAAGCGTAACACACATATACGCGTGAGAAGTAGAAAGGAGCGGCCGCACCACAAGGTTGTTGTTGCAGAGCTGTAAGAGACAACTTTAGATGTTTAGAACTTTCGTGTGCTGACTTATTCATGCGCACTACGATGACACGGGAATCGCATATGTCACACTTACAATCTCCTGGATGCGAAACGTATTTGAAGGGCATTTTTACTCCATTCGTGATACGTTACGCATGACATTAGTGTGTTGTTTTACAAAATTTGAGCAAAAATTGCGGACATACCTCAGCGGCAAGCTACCCACATTATCACACTGTTTTCTATGCAGATTCCAACATCGCAGAGTCTTGCTGACAATCGCTGAGAATGGGCTGGCTGTTCCGCACAAACAACGCTACCAGAACACTGTCGAAGAAGATGTGAAGGGGTCGGAGCCGTTTGAACTCTATTTCGGTGTCTGCATGCTTGGCTGGGCAATATCATGTGCTGTATTAGCTTTGGAGCTGTTCATAAGGCGTTTTGATGTGAGGTGTTGTTTGAAGAAAATGTAGGCGAATTGACAGATCCCTTTCGAAGCCCACAGTTTACTTCACCAGCCTTCTTTGCTTAAAGGGACACTAAAGGCAAATAACAATTTATGTCAGAGTGAAAGCCCAATGTATGAAAACTTCTAAAACGGCAATATTATCAACAGCAGTGCCCTACTTACCGAGAAATCAAGCTAAATGTATCACATGATGAGCGCCACGAGAGGGACATTTTCGAAGTGATACCGATGACGTAGGGAAGTCGGCCTACAATAAATCACTAGTAATCAAACTAGCAGCAGTAAACAAAGAACATTCCGAGCATCAAAAGACGTAATAAAATGCTGTTTGTTCGTTTCCGCTTGATTCATGGAAAACAAAAACTCCGTGGCGTTGCCATGGGGAACGGCGCGCGTGGTTCAAAGGTTCCATTTTCGCCAAACTGTGCCTCGCCCGTCTCAGTGGTAGTTTCGGGATCGCGTACTGCCGTGCGTGTTTTGCGCGCTCGTGAAAGTCGCTCTGATAGAAAGTTCGACAAAATGCCGCATGCGTGTGCATTGCCGGATGCCCGAATGGTGCACAACGCCAGTGCTGCAGCAAGGAAACCGGTGTGTCTTTTCACTGGGTGCCGCGGAATGAACCCTTACGCTCGAAGTGGCTTAGTGTCATGCCATTGCGCCAGTGTGTTAAACTGTCAAAACCTCTGCGTGTGTGCTCGCTGCACTTTCGTACTGAGGATTACGAGACCAACCGCAACTTGGTGACGGCTTTGAATGTGCCCATCCGAGCAAGTCTTTGCCGCAGCGCCGTTGTTGCTACTGTGGGTCCCGCTACTTCCGCTCGGCTGCTACTAGTGTCGGCGGCCGCGCAGTAAAAGCGGGCAACGTTGGGCACGGCAGCAGTGACGTATCAGAGTCGTATTTTCAGGCGGGAGATTTGAAGCGCGCTAACGCGATGCGGACCACTAAAAACGTGATTTTATTTCAAAAATAGGCACTTCCTTGGCACAAAAGCAACACTACGAGGATTCTGGACCGCTATTTCAACAATCAACGTCGACTTAATATTTGCCTTTAGTGTCCCTTTAACTCAAGGCAGCTTAGCAATTTGAAACTACCCTATAGCAGAAATGCCACTGACGCTTGTTAAGCTTCAGAATCAGAAAATGTTGCTGGACACGCGTGTGTTCGAAATATCTGCCAACCGCAGGTGCACTAACTGAGCGAGCTTCAGCCCGATGGAGTTTCTTGAGTGTAATTTGCCTAAATATTGATTCAAGCAAGCGAGAGGAAATAGACACTGGTAAAGATTTTTAATCTGACACTTCTTCTGCAACTTCACCTTTCCTGGTGCTATCACGAATGTACACACTAACGGGCACAATCTTCAGAATGGCTGCCACTGAAGTACCGCACTCAGCATTCGACATTTTGTCGAATTGTACTAAATGCTTGACAAATGCCTTGCGCAATACGAGTTCGTTGCTGGATACAGGTAAAATAGGTCAATGCTTCTCTACAATCTCTAAAATATTGCAGTGTGTTTAACTGTTGTAAACTTAGCTTTCACGAGTGAGAGGTACGCTTGGCTTTGTTTTGCAAAGGCTGTGTACACAGCTTTTCAATAAAGTTAGTCTTTACTGCAAATCTGATGGTGCATCTCTGTGTTTCTGAGATATTGACGAAGACGGGCTCATTATCCGTGACGGAGATAACAATAGTGGAAACTTTTGCTTCTCTGTAACTTGCTAATCTATCCTCTATATGCTCCAGTGTTTCAGCAGGATACCTTGCCTTTACTTACGATTTCGCTACCTCCCGTTTAGCTATATCTACTGGATGATTGAACAAGGTGGAAACAAGGGGAAGGACAGCGACTTTAGCCAGTTTTTAGACCTGCTGGCTACCCTGTGCTGGGAGAAGGGGTAAGGGTGATAAAATAAAAAGAAAAGAGAGGTTGCAAAAAAAAGAGCAAGAAAGGGTAAAAAAAGAAAGGACAATACGGCATTGCCTAAAGTCTGTCTCTGAGACGAGTTGGCGGAAGAAACGAAATAATTCTTTGAAAGCCTTCTGTCCTGAGAAAGCATTCGGGCAGTGCCCCAGAACCATTTGTTCCGACTCAAACGAGGGTGTTTAATGGTAGGAGTCGCCACGACTGGACACGGGTTTGTCTACAACATGGGCTAACTAGAAGCGCGAGCAGCGATCGCGCGTCGTAGTCTTTCTCTTCTCCCTTACTCAAGCCCCATGTCAACTACCTTGATTACACGACAAACGGCATCATAATTCATCAATGGCAGACTCTCGCTGACCGGAACAGGGACATCTCCGCGCCCTGCATCCGTACCTCTTGCCGCTCTTCATGCAGAGCCAACATGGAGGAGCTCATTTTTTGCTATCGTGCCCTACATCCTTACCGAAGAAACAGCGCCATTTTTCTGCATTCTGATTTGTAGGCAGTACAAGAGGATATGCTCGAACACCCTCAATAGTTTCTGCCATTACCCAACTTCGGAGTTAGTAGTGGCTTGGCGCGCGTGATTTAGTGCGTGTCTACCAACCCTCACCCTCCCCCAACCTCCTTATGAGTGACCTTAGGCCCTGCCTTTGATTACTAAAAGAATCTGTCAATATCATCATTGAGTGACCCTGAAGCATCGGAATGTTCTTGTCTTGACACACTGAAGCGGTGATACTCAAACAGGAAATAGGCGATCGTTTCTTCGCCGCTGCAGTTATTGCATGTAAAGTGGCTGGCTGATCGGATTAAGCCTGTAAATTGCGGTGAGGCACACGCATACTGAGCGACCAAGCGCCGGGAAAGCAGTCTTCAAGGAGCCCCTAAACCACGCAAAGGTCGAAATTTAGTTGCGGCATTGCAGTTGCGCACGAGTCTATAGCGAACGCCAGGTTCATGTCCGCCCACTCAACAGTGCCTACTGCTCGTGACATCACCTAATCGGATATGTGACATTACGACGGCCGTTCTGGATTGAGAGAAGGCACAAAGAGGAGCACGCGGGCGTCTGTTGGTGGTTATCTATCACATAGGCACGTGGTACCGCAGCGCCGAGGCTCCGAGAGTCCGCCGTTCCGACTTCTCTTCATAGCGGATCACGTGGCGTGACGTCACGCCTGCTGCGGTTGAGCTCCAGCGGCTTAAGCGATGAATTAACTTGGGAGAGGTGATGTAGTAGAGCTTTTCTTGTAATAAATTTATCAGAAGAAGCGTTATATTTTTCGCCAAACTGATTCACTCAACGACAACAAAAAAGAGGATGACCTTATTTTTAGGTCTGGCGGTCCCATGCCGCTAATTTCCCATAGAGTGGGTCCCTGCCAAGCGAATATATGTACTACGTTCTGCCGAGTACCAGGCCGGAAGCGCGCTTGTACCAATTTTACCGGTAGGTACCCTGCGGAAGCAATTCTCTGCCTTCCACAGCAGCGGCGGATGCTCGACCATTTCACCACAGCTGTGGTGGGTAAAAAAACGTCAGGCCTGCGCGGAAAGCACAGCAGAGTGACAGCGAAAGCTGGAAGAGTGGTATTTCTAGAGCCCCTTATAAACTGTCTTGTGGCTACTAACAAAAGTACACTAGCACCGTACCCACTAAGGCACAAATCATAATTTTTGTGAAGGTTGGAAGTACCCACCATGACATTATTGGTCACTCTTTGGAGATGCGAGGTGCCATCCTTCAGGCATTATGTGCACTTCGTTCATGCGACGGCTGATGACGATGAAGAATTATGGCTGAGTCCATTGTAATGGGTTGGAAACTTTAAACGACCCACTAGTTACATAATTCGCATTGTGTGACTCCCACCACGCTTTATAACATACGTTAACGTGAGAAACAGAGAGAGAGGGGGAATTAACTTTATTGAGACCCTGAGGAAATGGATCATGGGAGCGTTATGGGCTTCCTAAAGCCACTGGAACGGGAGAAGTACCGCGTTCGTTTTCTCTTCGCCGCCGCGTCCTTTAGGCGGCTTCGCCACATAAAAGTCCAGCTCGCTCGCCTCGCTAGTGTCTCCCGGCCTCCGATGCACGGCGCTTTGGAGGGCGATTGTTTTGATACCCTCAGAACAGCGTGCAGGACGATTACGACATCCCGTATCGTTTTTACACTTCATCGCAAGCCTGTCGAGGCATCGAAGAATGCCTGGCTGCTGCGCATTTGGGTGCAGCAACCGGCGGGAAGTGGGCAAAGCCCTCTTTTCTATTCCCAGCGGAAAAAATGATGCCAAGTGACGGGCTGTGTGGCTGCACAGAATACGGCGGTAAAAATTTGTTCCCGCGACTGATACCCGCCTTTGTGACGGGAGCGTTTCATTGAGAATTCCTAAATGTTGTTTCAGGGAATGTCTGCGCCTCCGGTGCACTAGTGCAGCTTGTTTCGCGTGGTTGCCGCAGAAGGTTCATGCACAATAACATGCCGAACAGCTCTTCATTATGCTTGGCGTAAAATTGACGCCTTTGGGCTCATATATAACGATCAGTGCGCCATGAAAACTGACTGCTACAGATTGGTATTGCGTGACATGACTGTATGACGAACATAAATCACAGGTGGTACCATAAAATGATGGCACGCATGTCATGGAACGCATGCTTTTCATGCCTTGCTCATGGTGCACTCGCGGCCGGTTCGCTGGCTTGATATGCACAAAAATCGGCATTGCGTGACGTGACTGTGTGACGAATATAAATACCAGTTGGTCACATGAAAATAATGGCACGCATGTCATGTAAGGGAGTATTTACAAGCCATGCTCATGGTGCACTCGCGGCCGGTTCACTGGCTTTATGTGCACCAAAATCGGTATTGCGTGATGTGATTGTATGACGAACATAAATACCGGGTGGTAACATGAAAATAATGGCATGCATATCATCTAAGGCATGATTTACATGCCATGCTCATGGTGCACCCGCGGCCGGTTCGCTGGCTTGATATGCACCAAGATTGGTAGCGCGTGACGTGACTGTATAATTATGGCCTTTGTGTCTTATGCGGCAGATCCCACGCATTAATCTAATGCTAAGCAGCCAGCAAAGAGCTGCATATATTGCTTTGTTCGTCTTTGAGGCAGATGAATTCATTCGTGTCATGACGTCTAGTTCTCTATATATCGCATGGGCCTAAAATAACTGTCGCAATGGGAGTTACGCGCAACAAATGTCCGCTGCCTTTCACCTATTGCATCATCAACAACTGTATATCTGTTGTTAACAGCTACAAATACATAGGTGTTGTAAATACCTCCGACTTAAAGTGGAACGAGTGCACAGAGTACACACAAAAAAGGCAATGAATACGCTTGGATACTTACGTAGAACCATTGTAAAGTCTACGAAAGAAATTAAAATGCCGGCGTACAAAATTTACGTGCGACCCATGCTGGAATACGCGTCTCCTATGTGGAAACTTCTTACGTTAGCAAATATTAAAAAGCTGGAACGCGTACAAAGAAAATTAATGAGCTTTATTTGCAACGCTTACAGCATAAACACATCCCCTTCAACCCTCCATGAATGTTCGAAATTGGAGCACTTAGACCGTAGGCACCCCTGTGAGCTATCATATCTTTCACAATAACCTAGGAATGGATAAACGCAAATAATATGAAACCTTTCGTGAATAACTAGGTCACGCCATAGCAAGAAAGTCCAAGAATTCTCCTCGAAAACCACTACTTTCCAAAAGTCATTCTTTCCCCGAACAGCACGTAGTAGGAACGCCCTGCGCATTGAAGCTGTGTAATCGACAACTGTTTCTTTATTCGTGAACGCGAGAGAGAATCTGCCATACATCCCTTAAACCTTTTTTCTTGTAAATAAAAAAATCTGTACCGTGCGTGACCGAGTTGTCTCTACTTTGATCAGCGCTAGACCTCGTTTGTATAGTCGTGCACATTCTGCTCATTGTGTCAATGTGTTCGCTGTTCTCGCCTATTCCTTAGCAAAACTCGCTCATTCTCTACTTATCGTTCAAAAGGACAAATAAAAAAAAGAAGCGCTCTATTGACTCTTATGTTTTTCATGTTTGTAAATTCCTATCCTTCTACATTTTGCCCCGACGCACTGTTTTTGTTTCGACCCTCTTTTTTTTCTCGCACTGAAAAATATATTGTCAAATGTATCTGTAACCTACACCTGCCTACGACTTCACGTAAAAGTAGGTAGTATTGACTAAATAAAGAAGTAATCATAGCGTGATTACCTCTTTAGTCAGGGGCTTTTTCTGTGTGTTTTTCGGCTGTCCCCTTGTTCGCGCTGTTTCACCATATTGCGGTAGTGGAGCTAGCGCCAAAGAGAAGGCGGCACCGGATGGTCGTCCCAATCGTTGTTATGAGACAGGTAGCTGTGGGCGAGTGGGGGCTTTCCCGGACAGATCCGTCCGTGAACCGCAGGTGTTGCCCCGCAGCCTGTCAGGAATTTTCGCGACGGCTCACTGGTGGAGCTCGCACGCCGGTTTCCGCCTCTTGCCGAGTCTGCCCAGCCCAAACTGAACGTCCAAAGTCTGGTGGTGCGGGGAAGGGGGCTGAATAGGACAGGGAGCCTGGGCCACCAGTTCTTTAAGAGAGCGCAGAACTGTCCTATCTGTGAAGGTGGTCGGCTCCGCAGTCTTAGAAGAAGGGCAGCGCCTCGGTGGGTTCTTGGTACTGTGGAGACGGTACACATGATGTAGTACCTGTTGAAGCATCAGGAGTGACAAAAGCCACGCCTGGGCCTCAGCCAACGAAGCAGACACCGGTGACTGCTGCGGTAGACCCATGAAGTGCCGAACTGCCATGCGGTGCTGCTGCTCCAACTATTCCTTGCGGTGTATCTCCAGCTGCACCAAAGGTAGTGCATAGGTTTGAACCGCCGCTGCAGCTCCCTGGTAGAGTCGAAGAGCTAGCCTAGGGGTGTGCCCTTAGTACCTGCTCAGCAGCTTACCCACAGTAGTCTGGGTTCTGTTGGCCTTGAAGGCGGAGAATTTTGCGGTTGGTATCCTGGTGAGGCGGTGATCGATCCTTGGGTCCCAGGTACGTCACTGCCTTGCTCCACGTGAGTTTGAAGCGCCATCAGCGACCTAAGGCCAGTTACCACCAGCGTCCCACAGGGTTCTGTCCTGAGCCCCTTTTTGTTCAACCTGGTGCTGGCAGGGCTATCAGCAACGCTGCCGATTGACAAGCGCTACCCCACGCAGTGCTCGTTGTACGCAGACGACGTAGCACTGTGGGATAGGGGACCCAGGCGACGCCTAACAGCCATAAGGCGTTCCCTTCAGCGCTCCCTGAACGCTGTGGACTCATTATTCAAGGCGATCGGGCTGATCGTGTTGCTCACGAAGTTCAAGGCCTGTTCACCTCAGAGCTGCTGCACGGAGGGCTATCCAAAGGCTTGTGCTGGGAGACAGGCAAATCACGTGGAGCAAGGCAGTGACGTACCTGGGACCCGAGGATCGATCACCGCCTCACCTGGATACCAACCGCAAAATTCTCCGCCTTCAAGGCCAACAGAACCCAGACTACTGTGGGTAAGCTGCTGAGCAGGTACTAAGGGCACACTCCTAGGCTAGCTCTTCGACTCTGCCAGGGAGCTGCAGCGGCGGTTCAAACCTATGCGCTACCTTTGGTGCAGCTGGAGATACACCGCAAGGAATAGTTGGAGCAGCAGCACCGCATGGCAGTTGGGCACTTCATGGGTCTACCGCAGCAGTCACCGGTGTCTGCTTCGTTGGCTGAGGCCCAGGCGTGGCTTTTGTCACTCCTGATGCTTCAACAGGTACTACATCATGTGTACCGTCGCCACAGGACCAAGAACCCACGGAGGCGCTGCCCTTCTTCTAAGACTGCGGAGCCGACCACCTTCACAGATAGGACAGTTCTGCGCTCTCTTGAAGAACTGGTGGCCCAGGCTCCCTGTCCTATTCAGCCCCCTTCATCGCACCACCAGACTTTGGACGTTCAGTTGGGGATGGGCAGACTCGGCAAGAGGCGGAAACCGGCGTGCGAGCTCCACCAGTGAGCCGTCGCGAAAATTCCTGACAGGCTGCGGGGCACCACCTGCGGTTCACGAAGGGATCTGTCCGGGAAAGCCCCCACTCGCCCACAGCTACCTGTCTCATAACAACGATTGGGACGACCATCCGGTGCCGCCTTCTCTTTGGCGCCAGCTCCACTACCGCGGAATTGACTGGCCTTCACTTGGCAGCCGACTACCTCGCTGCTACAACACCCCAACAGCCCGTGGCGCTCCTCTGCGACTTTCGGCGAACCCTGCAAGCGCTGCTGTAACCAGCCCGAGCAGGTATCACCGTGGTGCTACTACACGCCAAGCTGACCGCCATTAAAGCTAGCGGTGTTCGCCTATCCCTCCACTGGCTTCCCTCGCACGTTGAGATAGTTGGGAAGGAGGAGGCAGACGCACACCACGGCACACCACGGCGACACCCCAGTCACCACGGGAGTAGTCCTGTCGGACTACTCTCGCCAACGACTGCGGCAGCTGCTGCCAATGGCGCTCCCTGACAAGCGGATGGGAAGCGGCAAACAACCGCCACCCCTACGGAGTCTCGCCTAGAGAGATAGGAGTGGCGACTGCTCCTTCGCCTGCGGACCGGCAGCGTCTGGCCTGCGGTACGCATGTAGTCGATGGGTCGCCGGTCATCACCTGCATGCCGCAGATGCGGCGACGCAGAAACGCTGGAGCGTATCATTTGCTCCTGCCCCGCTCTGGCAGCTGAACGATGCACGATGGCGAGCCGCTATTGTCTGCTCGGACTCCTTGCGACAACAGTGGAGGACTTCCTTCAGCCGCGCGTTCTACCACCATTTATACCGATATGACACCATCCCTTTTGATCGCGATCTGGACTCATCTGGTTAAAAATTCCTGATAGTGGTTGCCTTTTTAAGCAAGCACCAGAACGCAGCCAGCAAGTTTGATCCAACTCGGGCTTAAATGCGATCAGCAGTGCACCGTGTGATAAAGGTATTAGAAAGCTTCTTAGACTTTTTTTCCGTCCCACACGATGGCTAGATAGACCATAGTGTCGAATTAATTTTATTTACGCAGAAAAGAGCTCATAAAAAGTGCAGGTGTCGTGTAATTTATGTAAACTCGTAAACTTCCTGACACCGTGACCCTGTACGGTCAACAAAAGTTGACGTCAACCAGAAGCATTCTAGTTACGCTAGTTGGCGTTCGTACAATATAGCGAAACAGCGCGAACGAGGGGACAGCCCAAAAACACACAGAAAAAGCCCCTGACTAAAGAGGTGATCACGCCATGATTACTTCTTTATTTAGTCAATACTACCTCCTTTTACGTGAAGTCGTAGGCAGGTGTAGGTTACAGATACATTTGACAATATATATTCCAATGCGAGAAAAAAAGAGGCTCGAAACAAAAACAGTGCGTCGGGGGAAAATGTAGAAGAATAGGAATTTACAAACATCAAAAACATAACAGTCAATAGAGCGCGTCTTTTTTTTATTTGTCCTTTTGAACGATAAGTAGAGAATGAGCGAGTTTTGCTAAGGAATAGGCGAGAACAGCAAGCACGTTGACACAATGAGCAGAATGTGCACGAATATACAAACGAGCTCTAGCGCTGATCAAAGTAGAGACATACAACTCGGTTACGCACGGTAGAGATTTTTTATTTACAAGCAAAAGGTTTAAGGGATGTATGACAGATTCTCTCTCGCATTCACGAATAAAGAAACAGTTGTCCATTACACAGCTTGAATGCGCAAGGCGTTCCTACTACGTGCTGTTCGGGGAAAGAATGACTTTTGGAAAGTAGTGGTTTTCGAGGAGAATTCTTGGACATTCTTGCTATGGCGCGACTTGTTTAAGGTGACCTGGTCGTCAGGGTAATTGATGGCGTGATAAAGGATGGACTCGTCTGTATAAAGCCTTATTTTACAGGTATTTCATAGACTATTTAATAAATAAATACTAAAAACAGAAGCGGGCTAAGGAGGGAGCCTTGAGATATCACGGAGTGAACAGCAGGGGGGGGGGTGTAGCTTCAGCCATCGAAAGAAACGCTTTCGTACCTATGTGAAAGGTATGCCCGAATCGATGCGAGTAAGAAATCATCCTTTAGGATCGGTTTTTATTTTATAAGTAACTTCTGATGGGAGACTCGATCGAATGCTTTTTCGAAATCAAGGAATATAATGTCAGCTTGACTATGGTTAGCTTGAGCACCTGCGAGGTCGTGAACTGCCTCAAGTATCTGTGTTGTAGTTGACAGTCCTTTGCCAAAACCCGTGTAGCCGCGGGTCGATTACGTTATTAGTTTCAAGGAAGGCCGAGATATGCTGATACATTATGTGCTCAAGTAATTTTGCACACGTACACAACAACGGAATAGGCCTGTATAATGACACGAGTGCGTTCACAAGGAGCGTCCACGTGCGAAATGCTTGCGAACGCATCATGCCGTGCTCGCCCCTTCCAACAGCGGCTTTTCCTGTATGGAAAGACAGTTTCTTAGCTCTGGTGTAAACGAGGGCACACAGGAAGAGACACTAGACGCATGGGCCCCTGTATGTTCTTCCACTGTGCCATCATTCGCGCCATTTCGCCATAATGGATGTCATCGTTTCCCTTAATCAGCATATCTACTTAGGGGATTTTCACTTATTCTGATTCCATTATCTCGATTTCCTTATAAGATACTGAAAACAAACTTGGAGGACGCTTGAAGGGCGCCTTAAAGAATAGAACTTGATAGCGTAATCGGGCACATTTCGCATTGTCTTCTCATTCGCTAGCCTGGCTTCGCTTCTCGCTGGACACCTCAACCTTGTGACGAGAACAGGAACTTTTCGCCGGTTTCAACAACCCTGGAATGCCCTACTGCAAGTACAGTTGCGAGGTGCCCGCTACACCATAGCTAATCATCTTGCACATCAACGAAGTACCCACTACGTGTCTGTAAGGCATTAGATGCAATTATTTATCTGAACACCTCGTTGATGCTGTCGCTGATGATGATAATTACCTATGCCTCAGCAATTTTCAGTGGGCGGACATCAAACCACATACTCGTGGTGCAGGTCAGATGGACCAACCCCTAGTGAGATTGTACACTTAACGCGACACCTCGCATTGCATAATACCTGCATAGGGTTTATTGCGATAGCATTTATATGGACAGTCTCGGCTGGAAAATGTCCGTCCCCGTCGCCGTCATTCACCGTATATGTATAAGTATGTATATATATATAGAAAGGCCACAAAGAAAAATAATTAAGAAATTCTTTCCGACGCGCGGAATCGAACGGGCGACCTCTCGCTTTGCAGCCCGCCGCGTTAGACGTTAGGCCACGACAGCACCGTCTCTCAGCCTGCTAACGGCGAGCTATTTATATACACCATGTAATTCAGCATGCTTTCTTAGTGGCCACATAGATGGCGCGACGTGGGCGCGTGTTGCGCGCTTTAAAGATCGTCGCCCCGCCCCTGCGAACGCCGTTGCTGTTAGCTCTACAGGGCATCGTCGCTTTCGTGCGCTTATCTCAAGGAAAGAAGGGGCGGCCGGTGGGGTGCTTCGCTTCGATCGCTGCAGCGGCCGCGTTTGCGAAAGTAGCGCGCTGTTCAAACAGAAATAAGTAACAACTGTGACAATTAGTTCGCGCTCGTCTTGTGTGTACATGTTCGTTTGTTTCGTGCGTCCTGCTTTATGTTTGAGCAGTGTGCTTCAAGTGTCGAGCTGTGACGCATTAGTTCGCGCTCGTCCTGTGTGCGTCCTTTTCGTGCGTCCTTTGGGCTCGAGCGATGCGCTGGCAATTTCGAGCTGCTTTTCGTTCGTCCCGTTACATTACAATTTATTGCTGTCGCAATCATTGCTTCGCCGTTGTGGCGAAACTGTGACTTTAAAAAAAAAACAGTTGCAAGCACTGGCGTCGCTCTATGGTAAGACACCTGCTTGCCACGCATACGGCCTCGGTTCAGTTTCGGCTCTGAGCCATGATATTTATTGTTGGCTTTTTTCGATCACGGACAACGCCGATTTTTAATTCACAACCAAAGACGCCGACGGCGTCACCGGAATTTCCGCGAAACGACCCGCTCCTCAACGCTGTTTAATATACCATTACCCCTGAATGAAAACAGGAGAGCCACTCTAAATTCTGCTCTAATTTTTCAGGGCCGGAGAAGCCTCCTGACTTAAGTTGTACTTTTGGCGATATTAAAACCATATTTTTTTTTTTTTGTAACCAAGCGGCGCCATGCAAGCGCTTTCGTTCTACGCGTTGTCTTTCACAGAGTCCTTCTATTCTTCAAAAGCTGTGCTTTGTTTATGAGCCGAAGACTAAGAGAAACACAGGCATAAAAAATTTAAAAGACAGGCGCAGTCTGTTACGCAGTTCTCTGGGCAGCTTCGCACGAAATCTAGCGGAGGATGTTACAGAGGGCTCCCTTGACCCGTCTGCGAATCATATACAGCTTTTTCTGCACGCCACCCAAGGTATGATTCTTCAAACATTACATTCATGTGCGTCCGATCTATACACGCTAGGAAAACATTGGGGATATGGAAGGGAATGCTTACACGAATGTAGATCATAAACAACGATGGAACAAAAAAACCATATGACACAAAAAATTGCCTTCTACAACTGCACTTCGTCGGTGCTGTCGTAAGCTGACTTATTGTGGGACAAGGCGCCACTAGGCACTAATATCTTTTTAGGCAAATTCGAAAACCTAGATAGCACCAGTCGAGTGCGCACACTGCGACAGAATAAAAGGTCGCACGGTGCCTCATCGACTTGCCTAACACCACTCGAAGGAGATGGCCATCTTTTTCATCTATATCGATTGCATTGATGCCCCCCCCCCCCCCCCACCCTGAAAGCTTTCTGCATCCAATGGGGTGTCGCACTGCCTCTGGTATCAACATTTGGCCAAGCAACGATCTCATGTGATGACATCATCATGCAGGAGGGACGTCACACTGTAAATGCCTGACCACACATACGCGTTGCAGCGTGTCAGCGCGTGACTTTTTGAAGCGGCGCCGTGCCCTCTCCCTATGGTGAGAGAGGGCGCGCAGCTTTGTGTATCTCCGCGCCCTCTCTCGCCATAGGGAGAGGGCTTGGCGCCGCGTCAAAACGTCAAGCGCTGACACGCTGCAGCGCGTACGTGTGTTCAGGCCTTAACGCAACTATGTCATTTGACGTCGATAGTACATGAACAATATTCTGCGATGCCAAACCCACTTTACAAGCCATTTATTGCGTGTTGAGACCAGGACCATAATATATTTTTGCTCTAGAAGTTTCAGAGCTATTTCTCGTCAATTAAGCGACCTCGTCACCTTCCAGTGGATTACTGCAAACTGTGACGAGATGGGAAAGCACCTGCTGATGGTGGAGTAGTTGCAATTTTTCCGTGAAGCGGCCCATTGAACGGAGACCGGTTTTGGCGGTCCCTGAACAAAATTTCTGGCTGCGCCTTCGTCGTCGGCAGAAATTGCCGTCTTCTTTACATTCGTGTCACGTGGTCGCGTCACGTGCCATAAAGAAATTTTGCTCCTCGGAGAAATGGAACTGACACTGGACTAAAGCTCTGCAAGCTCTTACGATTATATTTGTAGGACGTGTGGAGTACAATTTGAAAGTGAGGACGTTCTGCAATGTGCTGCATCTTCTAAATCTCTTCCCAACTGTGCCGCGAAAGTGTTCATGTTTTCCTGGAATGATGAGGTGCTGCAGATCTTTTTTTGCAAACTTGAATGCCATAGCCTCCAACAGAGTACCGGAAAGACGATTTCAAGCGCTAATAATAATAAGGCGGTAACTGGGAGTAGTCGGCACGACTTGAAGTGCTCTTGTTCGCCCAATGTAATGTGCCTTCAGCTGCAGTAACATAAGCCATGACTTGCTGAAGGTATTATTTGTGCGTTCGTTTTAGTATTAAGAGAAACATTTCGCTTGCATCCCATGTTCGCGTCGCACTTCGGCCCTAGTTTATCAACACGAACCGAAGTCGAATACGCACAAAGGCTAGTCAAATTGCATTCGTAATTGTTTGCAGCTGTACTTACGCTACACACATCACACTAAAATGCTATTGGTCAGCTGCCTGCTCGTAAATAGATCACGTGCTACGTGACGCCAAAAAGGCAGAAAAAAGAGTGTTCCACACTCGCCGCCACGGCTGCGACTGGCGCTGACTGACACTCCTAAGTTTCAATTCTTTCAATTCACATATATACCCTATAAAGTGGACGGGGAGGTGACTGCCGCCGTAGCTCAGTGGTAGAGCATCGGACGCGTTATTCGAAGGTCGCGGGTTCGGTCCCTGCCGGCGGCAAGTTATCTTTTCGTCCACTTTACTTTCTTCACATTTATATTCTAATTACTACAAATACCACCCCCTATAGACCAGAACACAGCGAATTCCATGCGCATCGCCATATTTGCATCGCGCGTCGCGCCATCTATCGCACACGCGACGAAACAACACGCGCGGGCTGCCACGCCAGCAGACGCTACACAGAGCAAACGTCGGAGAGCGTGTTTCGCGTCTTTTCTAGCCTGGACATTTTCGCTGATTTTATTGGAACATCAAGAACATCTTGCTCATGCAAGTCCACAATGTATACAGTACGTGCTGAGTGGACTGCGGAAGCAACCTCGTCAGATACGTACGCTGTTACATTTGTAAAAAAAAAACGTTCTCGCTGTAGTACGCGTGAATCGTAATTGCAGTGCAGCTCGTGAAAGAGTGAAACGATGTTTTGTTGCCTCATATTACAAGTTGTGCACAAAGTTTTGTGAAACCTCATCATTTCAGCATGCATCGCGTAATAATTAGAGAACGCTTTACGGGTAGTTTCGCGTAACGTAAATTTTGTTTCACGGGCGCTCTTACAATAATGCGTCTTGCTCACAAAAGCGTGCTATCAGAGAGTATAACCTGCAGTATCGTTCAACGATCCCTTTTGGAAGCTACCTGCGCGATTTTATTCTTGTAACGATGGTGCTTTACAAGTGAAACTGTGCTACTCTTAGTTAAGCCGGTTAGCTACGCCTGCGACGTAAAGGACACTGGCGCGAGTACTGTTTACTTACGTGCCAATATATGTATTATGTGCAGCTGGATGCCTCGTGTCCAAATAAATTTGGGGACATCAAACACTGAAATGAAAGCACGAAATTCTGGTCAGCTGTTGAGGAGCACCGTGCCATTTATTACCTTTTGAAGACGAAATCTCGAAGGCGTGGATGCCATCAAAAGCACTGAAGCTTAATACTACGTTGAAAGTTGCAAAGCATGTTCTTTGCTTGTGCTTGAAAGCACTACCTTGCACTAGATTTTCGTCAAAGGAAACGCTCAAGGGTATGAAGTGCACCCCCACACAAAGCTCACGCCTGCCTTCAACCCAGCTGCGTGTCACGTAAATTAGGTTCGCAAAATGAAATAGGTGGGCATCACACTGCAGAATACACGCTGTTAGTGTACTTACTCGCGCATTTTCACTCGGCTCCTAGTTTTTTTGCTTGAATCACGGTTATCCACTCGCGGCGAAGCTGAAAACACCGCACCGGCACTATTTCCGTGGCGCGTCGTAATCGTCGCAGACAACGTTATCCTCTTGTTGCGCAGCTTGATTTGGCATCCAAAGACGACGCAGTAGTGCCCAGACGAGCTCTTATACGCTGAAGCGGCGTGAATGGGTACTTTTTCGCACTTTAAAGCCTCAGAACTGCAGCGTACCCTGTTTACTTGTTGCAGCCCGCGCGCGCCTTGGCAGCCCCGGCCAGCCCGACGTGTGGGTGCGAGAGTATCCGCTCGGCTCGCCAGCAGCCTGGGTGCGAGACAGGCGTGCTCTGGTGTATACTTTCCTTGGCATTGCTGTCTGTTAGTTCCCATTAATATTGTGTCTAACAAAGAAAAACGAGCCCTTAAAAAGTAAACTAAAATGCTATAAGGAGGCCATTTTGGTCAAACTAATTTATTGCTTTTGTTGCAGTTTGGCAGAAGATATGCAACGCATTTTAGGGGATGTGCTAATGCTTAGCATTATGGTTTCCTTGACCGTAGTGCAGTATTCAACGACTTATGCAAGAAACGTAAGCTACGACTACATTCTCTTGGGTGTCTCCACTCACTGCGTATAAATAAAACCTGGTCGTTTCGTCTGCGCTACTGTTAACAAGTTTAGAGGCTCTTCTTTCTTTATCTAGGGCTAAATAGGCTAAATTATGTCACTCTCCCTCCCTGTTTGCTGGTATTTACTGAGTCCCATGTATTTAAAACTGGCCCTATGTTGTAATGGGTGTATTTACGGTTAAGTGCCTGCTCAATTGCTGCAAACGTCATGTACCACGGATGCATCGTAATCACTAGTCGCGAAAGTGCCTTATCAAATTAGTGTCTTATCAAGAAATAACAGGTCAAAAATGACCCCGTCTGCTGTCTCGTATGCAAGAAAGCCCTCGAATAAACAAGACTATTTCAGCCTGGTTTACTTGCATTACCTCAGTGTACGTCCACATTATCTACAGACCTCTTTATCTAGCAAAATCGTTACTCCAGCGAATTAGGCTAACATAGATGAACAATAATGAAAGAAACACCGCAAAGGAAGAAGAAGTAATATTGGACCAATGAATTATCCTTCGAAAACTGCACTTCTGCCATTTTCGTGAACATAGGCTCTTCATTAGAAGAGAAAGTAGAGGTCAGATTTTGCGCCAGAACCTCAGCACCTGCATATGAGTGTGACGGCATGTAATTCAGTTATTAGATGCAAAGCAGCTTTTGCGCTGGGCTTTCTGCGTAGTTCCATTGGCGACCGTCCGCTTTATAAAACCTACCATAGCCATCTGTAACATATTGAGCGCTCTTTCGCACCAAGGAGAAGTCTTCGTCTTGTTCTTCGACCGCCTTGATGCTAATACGTGCAGAGCGCGCGCTCGCGCCAAGGAGAAGTCTTCTTCGTCTGTTCTTCGACCGCCTTGATGATGATAGGTGCAGAGCACTTTAGGGGCCCTGGCTGCCGTACGCTGTCCTAGCTTGGCGTAACGCAGACAAAACCACGTGTGCTGGCACGCGCTACCGCGTTCGGGCCTGTGTAAGGGGCTGGGTAAGACGCTGTGGCCTCTCCCCCTTACACTCTCTCAGCAATCATGTGATGGCGTCGGCGAACGAGATTCTGCAGACGCGCGATGAACCAACGCGTTTTGTCTTAGTCAGAACGCGCTGGTACGCGCTAGCGCGTTCGGGCCCTTGTAAGAGGCTGCGTAAGACGCTGTGGCATCTCCCCCTTACACTCTCTCAGCAATCACGTAATGGCGTCGGGGAACGAGATTCTGCAGACGCGCGGACGAACCCACGTGGCGCGCTCCAACGAGACTTCAGGACGAGTAACAGCCTAGCAACTACAGTGAATTCATGGTGTACTCCACATGCAAGGACGCGTTAACATCGGGCAAGGTGCCCTTGATGAACGGAACTTTATGTCGATCCATGCGCTCCTTCGCATCCCCACATGGTTCCCTTTAATGGGAGATGGCGAACTTTTTTTTGGATTTGAGCCTAATTGGCTCATGACATCGTTCCGAAACTTGTCATGTTGTGTTGCCGACTCCCTTAGAACTCAGAATAACAGAGAGCTGAGCTAGTTGGTAAGTATTCATACTAAAGAGACAGGGGGGGGGGGGATCGGAGATCTCTGTTCGTTCCGCGTTCGTTCTGGCGGTGTTACGTCACAAAAGTGGGCGGTCGGTAGCTCTCTTCCGCCGAGAGGAAGAGGACAGCCAATCGTCAAGCGGTGAGCGGCAAGCTTTCCGGAAGTAGACGCGCATCATTTGTCTTCGGCAAGAGAACCGTATATTTCAAAACGAAGTGTTTCTCGCCTTCTAGTAAATATAGTTGTTATACGAAAAGATATTGTTTTTCTTTTCAAGCTCAAACAGTTTCTGAAACAGCAATAGGTGTGAGCGCTGATATTTATTGGTGTTAGTTTTTCTAACGTGCTCGCTATGTGAAGTCGCGCACGCGAAAAAGAAAGAGAAAAGTATCGGTTGGCGCAGTTTTTCAAGATTTCGTCCCACCGGAATGTCTGGCTTGGCTCCCGGGTGTCGAATCGTCAAAAGGAGCTTCTGCTGGCTTTTATAAAAGAGCACCCACATATACCTACGCCGTCGTGCCCACTGCGGCCGTCGTTCACGAGTGAGGACCGGGACGACACGTGGCAATAGCTGGTAGCGCTTTTGAACTAAGAAGTTCCTGCGCGTAAGACCACAGCCCAGTGGCAGGCCCGTTCATTTTGTTCGCACTGTTCGTTTCGAGAACAGAAAGCGACGCCGCACTCGCTCATGTCGTCAAACGCATCTCGCACCTCCAACCGCAAGAAAAGCACACGTCGCAAGCACCATTTTCTGAAAATCAGCTGTTGCGGCAGCCGCAACCGCCGCATCGTGCCGTGCGAAGCCGTTTGTTCGCTCGAGAGAACGCGTGCGAACGGTCTCGCGCTCCGTTCGTTTGTAGCAGACGACATGCTCGTTTTGACACGGTATGACGCCACCAAAAAATAAAAGATCAAGCAAAAAGAAATATGGCTACGCCCCTCAGAGGCGTGGTTTTTTCCGGCTTCGGCCAATCGCGTACGCCTCCAGAATGGGTACAGAACGAACGGCGCAGAACAGAGATCTCCGATCACCCCACTCGTTATGCCACGATATAACGTCACCAAGAAAGAAAAGATCAAGCAAAAAAAAGAAATGACCACACCCCCCGGCCTTGGGTGGCATCTCCCACTTCAGCCAATCAGCTCGCTTGTTCTTGCCCAGGAGAACGAACAAGCGGAACGAACAGATCTCCGATCGCCCCCGGGCGTGCAAACACGGACACAAGAAAGAAGTCAGGACATCACAAACACCGACTAAACAATCAACAGATGCACAACGGCGGAAAACAAAGAAGGCACGAAAACCTATCTGCGCATGCCCATGCAATACATGAACCCATCAATCCGGCAAGCGTGGAGGCCTTCGCGAAAAATAACTGTTAAGGCATTTGATTTCATCTTTATGCAAGTTAATATACGGTTGGCTCGCGCATGCGCTACCACCATTCTGAATATGCCACGCCTCAATCATCAGACGCATTTGTTCATTCCAATGTCGGTACAAAACGGCGCATTCATCGAATTTTGGCGTGCACTTACAATTTCGACAATGTAACGATAGATTAGAAGGTGAGCCTCCGCTTAGTGATCTTTTATGTTCTAATAACCTCTGGCTAATGTAGCGGCCCGTCTGTGCTACGTAGAAGCGGCCGCAGCTGAAAGGAACATTATACACCACACTTGTACGGCAATCAGTGAATTTGGTGGTGGGTTTTACGAAACAAATATCACTTCGTTTCTTGTCTTTTACTCACTCATTCTTCCTCTGCACAGCGGCACATATCTTACCTAGCTTATTGGCAGCCCGGAAAACAACATTAACGCCGTATCTACTTCCTACTTGCTTTAGCCTGTGAGATACGCAATAAATGCACGGTATACCTACGAAACGTTTCTTCCTGTCGCTTTCTGCAACCATCCTCGGACTTAGCATAATAGATTTCTTTAAACGCTCAGCGACAGTGGCCACTGCATTACAGGGATAACCTACATCTAAAACAAGCGTAAGCTGTGCGTTAAAGCTATCACTCATTTTGTGCTCACACGACTTGCTGAAGCCAAGGAGGTTTAAAAAAAACTTCTGGAGTGGAGGTCCCCTATACGCGCCCACGCGAGCGGGTGAAGCCTGGGAAACCGGTTGGCAGCCATTTTGCTCCGGGCAAGAGGCAGCGCAGCTTGAGCGCGGACAGCGTAATTGTGAGCTTCCGCGGGGGCGTTTCAGCGTGAGAACTGGATAGTTAGTGTCACTTATTTGGCCGAATTTTTTTGTTGTCCTGCAGGATTGAAGAAGGCAGTTTTTTCCACCATAATACATAGGCTGAAGCGTGCCTGATAACACGTAGAATTCGCTTCCAGCATTCCCGAAATGAAGCACATGGAGGAGTTAATAAGCGGTACATAAAATTTTATCCACCCCCGACTTTTACACAATTTCAAAAGAAAAAAGAAGAATATACAATGTGGTTTATACGTGAATCGATAAAGCAACAAATCCAAAATAACTTCAAAATGCATCATAATGCACACAATCACGAAACTAACCGTATGAAACACGCAAAAAACTAAACACAGCAAAAGAAAAGATACAAAAGCAAACTAGTTGACCAGTTTGCTGCTGCTCTGGTTTACGCATAATGCAGACAATCACGACACTAACCATATGAAACACGCACCCTTAAAAAGTAAACACAGCAAAAGAAGAGATACGAAAGCAAATTAATTGACTAGCTTGCTGCAGCTCTTGTTTACACTCGTCTATAATTTTTTTCAAAATAACAGTCCTTAATTGTCAGCCGTGTTCTTACTCCGCTCTGGGAGTTTTAAATGCGAGGCATTTCTTAGCGAACCTTTGGCACATTCAGCGTTTTTATCTACGAATCTATCTGCCTAGCCACCTACGCCGAGGTGCTCTCATGATCCCCTCCTTTACTTGGTGTAGACCAAAATCGGCATGGGAGGGTAAGAGGATTGGACGGATATGGCTGTCGTATCATGACATGAATAACCGGAAAATTCTGTCGCGTAGGTCGCCAAACCCTTTCCTCCAGACACGTGTGGCACATAGCTGTTTACCACTGGCCGTGGTGTACGGGTATGCGCCACATGTGATTGACAGTTTAATCTACCCAGGAACCGCGAGAACAGACATTGGTACTTTAAATGCGAGAGCGTTAAGAAAAACCGACATCGCCAGCGTTGACCCGACGAATGGAAAGAATAAATATTAAGATCACAGCAGGAATCTAACCCAAGCATTCTGCGTGGCAATCAAGTATTCTACCACAAAGGTACGTCGGGTATACAGACTGGTTTGTAAAAACAGCCTATGCAGGCGCAATGTCTGTGCAACGTCAAGTGTGGTTGTGGTGCTGGCTATCTAATTTTGCAAGAAAGCAATGCACAGTACGTATGTACTCCTACGATACAGGCGTCATATCAAATTAACGTCTGCGGTTCCAGTGTTGGCTCCGCTTTTATAGTAGTGTAATAAACATTACATTTATATTCATATGTTTCAGCACGCTATATTGAAGCATTGCTCGACCCAGAGGAATACATTAACGAAAGTTACGTATGATATCCACATGGTTGCACCATAATGTGCACTTAGTTTCGATAATACTGACGTGTGTGTTCTAACGTGAGGGCTGACGTTACGTTGCACCTCAAAGTTACCGTTTAAACGCCAGTGTTGACGTGCCTGGTAAGCCCACGATGTGCACACAGCTACTACACTTACAAAAACACGTTGATCCACCTCGAAACGCTTGGCTCAAAGCCATAAAATACAGCATAGCAGTACTCGCTGACTGCTTCGCATGAAACAGATTCGCGCAACGCGTGGGATCTGCCGAATTTTCTTCCGGTTGATTTCTTTTGAAATGTGGTGAAGCCTGATTTTACAACGAAACCTTTTATCAAATCAGAACAGCTGTGGGATGGTTGTCCGCTGCCGCCGCCGGTGTCCGTAACTACTATCGTGCGAAATAAGAAAAATGAAATAAATAAAAACAAACAGGCTCATATGGGATTTAAACCCGGGTCCTCTCCATGGCAGTCGAGTATTCTACCACAGAGCCACGCTAGTGACTGGAACTCCTTTGCAAAAACATCCGTACAGGCGTCATATCGGGCAAGGATCGAATTGCGTTAAATGTGTAATATAGCGTGTCAGAAGAGTAAAATAACGACCAGGCGTCACATAATGCTAATTGCGCAACGAGTGACCGGCTCGTTAATTGCTTCAAATACATTACAAAAGGCTCAGCCATAATCCTTCATCCAGGAACCACAGGCAGCATCAACAAAGGTCACATAATGCCTTACAGATGTGTAGCGGCACCTCGCTTATCCGCAGAAAGACGAATAATGGCATAGTGATTGCTTCCGTACTTCACAAAAATTATGATTTGCGACGTAGTGGGTACCTTGAAAGTGTACTTGTATTAGTTTCCCCAAGAGAGTTTAGAACGGGCTCTAGAAACGCCGCTCTTCCAGCTTTCGCTGTGACTGTGCTGCGCGCAGGCCCGGCGTTTTTTGTATACAGCTTGTTTTTTACAACCTTCGAGTGCTTCGACGAAAAATTTAATAGTGGTTTTGACGACCTAGGAGCACACTGCCAGCACGCGTGGTTCTTCTGAAACGTCAAGGAAATGTCTAGAAATTGTATTTCGTTATTCTGAGGCAACTCTTTAGTAAAGTCCAGCCCTCCTTCATTTAATTCAAAATTTTCGCTTACTGACGTTACTACGTTATCAAAGCCCTCACCACTACAAAAACATGGTTGATCCCTCCGTCATAGGAATCGGAATAACACGAAAGTAAAACGTGCCCTCGAAGTAACTGAATGTTTACTGTACATTGAAATAAGAGAGTTTGCACAATATATATTGATGTCTGGCGGCTGATGGCACCGTTTAACATGGATGCACCCACATTGATGCTTGGTGGTACATCTCCATGCCGATGACTAACGTCCATGTTGAATGATTAAACAGACCCTTGTGGTAGCTGTAGTAGTTAACGGTGAAAGCGTAATCAGAGAACGAGGTGTGATAGCCAGAAGAGCGTCGTATATTGGACGCAGAACTTGGTCGACATCTTGCGGCATGTTACATTGTGATGGAACAACACGGCCGCACTAGAAGGAAACGCAAAGCGCGTCGTGCCGCCGCGGTAGCCCGGCCGCAATTTTTCCCGGGGCGAGCACGTAGGCCGGGAACACGGTGTTACAGGCAGGTGAGCCAGGCGCGCGTCGCAGAGCTATTTTTGGTTTGATTAGCGTGATGCTATCAGCGAGGTCGACGCTTTTACGACGCTTCGTTAAGGTCTCCACCTCGCGGTGTGTTAAGGCATTGATAAAATTGCACTTCTATTGAAAACGTGCCGAATGGGACAAACGTGTAACGCGTTGCAGGTACTAATCGCGAAAGCCAGATTAATGACGAATTATTCTACTTTGCCGCTCTCAGAGGGCAACACCACCCCGCCGACAGGGAGAGTGGTAGATATAAAAGGCGCGTTTGTATAGCCTCCAGTGTCTGTGACCGTGGCGAAGTGGATAGTGCGGCCGGCATCTGATGTTGCGGACCGAGCGGTCGTGGGTTCGATGCCCGTTGACGGAACTTTTTCTCTTTGCTATCTGATCGTGTACATTTTTTCGACGTCATTTCCGTGACGGAAATACGTCACTGAAGTCTTGGTGGACCCCGGCGTAAAACACTTTCGTGTTAAAAAATCAAGTAATCGTCCACATAACGAAAACCCTTAATGACAGAATTACCTTAGGCACCTTCCAAAACTTTGTCAATCTTGCTAAGGTATAAATCACTAAGAACCGGAGCAACCTTAGAACCAATACACATGCCTGATTTCTGCATATAAACGCCTTCCTTCCAACCTGCCAGCGTCGACTTTTCGGTGTCTGTTTGTGATGTCCTGACTTCTTTCTTGTGTCCGTGTTTGCTCGCCCTGTCACTTGGAACACAATAAAATTCATATTTGCCGATAAAGAGTATTGCACGTCCTAGTAGATGCCGTCAGGAACTATTACATCATGGCAGGTTGGTGCGGCAATGTTTTGGAAGCGTGGCACATGTGTGTTCTCCTGCCGCTTCTTCAAGCTTACCAGGCTTCTTCTTGCGGCAAGTCTGGTGCTCTTGGTGTTTGCTGTCACCATTATGCCGGCTGCAGGATCAAGGATTATGCCAATGATCTCCGAACTTACCCTGCCCTGCCTGGGCTCATACCATCTGGCTCTTTCTTTCTCCATTCCGTCACCCCACAAAACTGTACCGTCCATGACTATTTTTCCCATCCCACTGCATCCGTTCGGTTGCTCTTGCTGGCCATTGGTTATGTGTCTTTCGTATTACGTGATCCGCCTAGCGGCAAGTCTTTTTCTCTTAATGTCAACTATAATATTGCTTTCTCCTTTTTCTTCTCGCATCCACTCTGCTATCTCCCTATCTATTAATGTTACGGCGGTCAATAGTCATTCCATCACGTGCTGCGCGGTCTTTCGATGAATGCCGGTTTCCGAGAGGGGACGCTCCTCGGCATTACCACTCCAATCGAGCCCCGCAAACTTTTACGAAGAAAGCCGATTTGGCCTCGCGCTTTTAAACGTTTTCCCATGCTACCTAAAATTTTTGTCCCGGTCTCTGTTATTTGCTTTACTTTCCTGTTTTTTTTTCTCTTCCTCTCTTCCTTCCCTGTACTTCCTTTTCCCGAAGGAGTAGGCAGGCGGCAGATTCCAGCTTGCTCCCCTGTTTCTTCTGTGTCACTGCGTGTTTGTGTATCCAAATCAAATAAAATAATAATAATAATTTTCTCTCGATCTCTCGAATTGCTGCTCTGGATGTTACTACTCGTGGAAAGCAATGATTGAATACTTCCCTCTTTTAAGACAGCGGTAAATTACCTGTTCAAATTCGGGGATATCTGTCATATGTGTTTCAGCCCATCTATTTTTTTAACAAGTTGGCTGTTAGTAATTGGTCTAGATACACATTCTCTCTTACAGACTGTATAGACTGGTTGCTAATTTCGAACTTTAGCTTTTTCGCCAGGCTTTAAGCAATATTTTTCGCTTTCAAAATATTAATTTTTTGAGCCGTCCTTAGTAACTTTTAATTTTAGGTCTTGATCACGTTTTGCAACTCATCGCCACTATTGATGAAGTGCATTACTATCCGAAATATAGCCTATATTTTGACTAATGATGCTCCTAATATATACACAATATATATGTCTACAAAACATGAAAGAAGCGAATGGGCTTATTGGTTTGTGGCACCTTGCGTGCGAAACTGCGATTTTTTATTCCACAATTTCAGGTTGTCATCGGAAAACATACACCATTCAAGAATTGCTACGGAACTGGAGGAACTGTGAGTAAATCGTCAATGTGGCTTGACTGTTTAAATAAGCACTGTGACTGAGCCGCCCGTTCCAGACCGACACTGATAGTTTAGCTATGCGTACCGTAAAATGCCGCGCAAGCGCCACCCCCCCCCCCCTAGGGTGAAGGATAATCCGACCAGATTTTAAAGGAACGCTTGCTCGGTCCTCACCGAAATTCAAGATGGCGGCAGGAGAGCCGCTAAAAATAAAAAAAATGCCCATCCTTATTTCTAATGAAATGCTTTATTTTTTTCTGTTTTCATTCTACCCGACAATGTCAAACCATTGAAGCAGCAACCGGGTCGACGAATATAAGACCGGTCACATGGCAACAGAATTTCGTAAACGTTAGATACGCATTCAGTGCACTTATTGTTGTGGTTCTTTTTTTGTAAAAACGTGGCCGCACAGGAGAAAGGGGGGGGTGCTTGCTCGGTCATTGGCGCTTATATCAGATCTCCCGAAAAAGGGAGGGGGGCGCTTGCTCGGTATTTTACACACGTACGTACATTTCGCCAACACATTGGCACATGAGATTTTTTTCGTGTCAGGGTGGGGGGGGGGGTGAGTGCTTGGCCAGGACTTATTTTTACGCGCCCGCCATGGCGGTGTAGCGGTTACGGTGCATGGCTGCTGACTCCCGGCCGCGCTGGTCGCATTGCGATGAAAGCGAAATGCTAGAGGCTCGTGACTACACCAGATGGTCGAAATTAACAACACCAGATGGTCGAAATTTCCGTAGCTGCGTCGCTACGTGACTACATCTGATGGGGTCAACAACCTGACGGAACTCGCTGCAAACGACGCGTATTTCAACTACCTTAACAAGCAGGAAATCGATAAAGCGCAGCGAAAAGTAGCCCACATATCGCTCCCCGAATTTCTGAATCTGCCTAACAATTACAACTCGTGCTGGGGAAACCATCCGTGCTTATTTCAAACGTTGGCGTCATTGACGCTTTGGCAAACGGAGCGGTGGGAACTCTACGAACGGGAATCACTGGGTGCCCGTGCGACCCACTCCCTCAGGTTTCGCAGTATAGTAATAATAATAATAACTTCTTTATTTCCATCAACGATGGAGGAGACTGCGGGTAAAAGTTGCTTGGAACACAAGCAACTTGACAGAGGCCCACAGCCACCATAGTGGAGCTGTCATATGTTTTTTTTTTTTTTTTTTTTGTCGTTTTTTGCATTGTGAACTTCAATTAAAAGTTTAACAAATCCATTGGGGTGACTTAAATGCTTCCCCACAAGACACCGAATGCTCGCCCGCAATGCAGCAGCCAGACAGTCGCATCGGACCGCCCGGCGGAATTTCGGAGACCATCCCCAGACAGCGGAAGCACAAAAAAACAGTCTAACACAACGGTGCTTCGGCACCGCGCGTCTGGTCTGAAATGGGCGAAACACGGAAATTCCGCACCCCGGGCCGGTGTCGGATGACCGCGGAGACAAGAGCGGCAGTTGGAGAAGAGCGACGCTCAAGCTCGGATCGGGCGGGCGCTAACAGGCCCGAAGGGACGAAGCGGCCCGCAACTTTACGCGAGGCCAAGCGTCGGCATTAATTGGGAACATCAGACCACCACTCAGAAACCACGGAGCAACGGACATCAAACATCGCTGCATTGCGTCGGATGATGGACGATAATCTGTGAGCTATTGTTTTTGGATGCGTTGTCATATTCTATAAATACAGAAGTTCCGTGTTTTCTGTAAACTGAGTAGCTTTATTCTTCTTTTCCCTGTCATTTGCTGTCTGTATGAATTGTTTATGTTCATTATGAATGGTCCATTATATGTTTGAATTGTGTATTTGCATACGGTCTCTCCTGCCCGTTCTCTTCGCGTAGCACACCTGCAGGCGTGACACAAAAGTACTTCACAGCCATGCATGCTGCAAGGTCGTCCCAAAATCTAGGGCCTTATTGGAGAAAATCGCAGTTTTACATCACATATTTTTAAACGCTGCGGCAAATCATTAGCATTTACATTTTGTGTGGGCAAATTCACAAATTGGTTATCTTCGATCTTCATATCTGAAGAAAATCGTTCACTTCATCTACCCTTGCTCCATCACTAAATGTCGCATATCAATATTCTGGCTTGAGACATCTCTTGCCGACAATGAGTCACACAACTGAGGCTTGTTTTTCTGACATAAGCATTCACCAAATATAAGAAGCAGAAAGTTTCTTCGAAGATGAAATATTCGAAATATGCGACTACATTGTGGTGGACGTTAAGCTTAAACAATATCGTATATTCCCAGTTTAGACCACCTGTGCCGTATGTTAGCTTCAATACCTAACAGTACATTTCAATACAATATATGTATACGCCTACCGCGCGGTCGGTTCGTATATTATATATAAATGAAAGAATGGAATTTTGAGGGCTCGCTTCTTTGGTTGATACAACCTTAATGAAAACCAACAGATAATGCAGCCGAAGAAGGTATAGGGGACGCCAATTTTACTGTTTCAAGTGTATTGTAGTAATTAGGATATCGATGTGAAGAAAGTAAAGCGGACAAAAAGACAACTTACCGCATGCAGGGACCCATCCTACCACCTTCGGATAACGCAACCGATAGTCTACCAGTGGAGCTACGGCGGCGGCGTGCTCGCCCACTTTAACGGGTATTTATATGCATACAAACCTATGAGTGTCAGCCAGCGTCGCTCGTAGCAATAACGCCGAATGCGGAACACTCTTGCTTTGCCAGCTGGCTGCACGTAGCCCGTTATATATGTATATATAGAACTGAAGACGATCCTCGTATAAAGCAGCAACAGCAGAAGCTTTTACTTTAGACGTGGTGGCCGGAGTCCGGCTTTCATCGAACATTCCTGATGAAGGCCTGATCCCGGCTGGGACCTCGAAAGTAAAGCCTTCTGTTGGTGCTGTTCTTCAAGATTATTTTCTTCAGTTCTATTACTATGCCCCCGACCATTCCGCGTAGATGATGTTATATATATATATATATATATATATATATATATATATATATATATATATATATATATATATATATATATATATATATATATATATATATATATATATTGTCATGCACGAGACAGAGACAACGCCCTTTCGTCGGACACGTTGTTCGATTCTGCCCTTCTTCGCTTCTCTAGAGCTGCCCGCGCGCCCGATCATCGGTGCTCTTTGTCATCACATTCGGCGCGCGGAACTGCCGATAGTGTCTCCGGTGGACGGCTTCGGCTGCATCGCGGTGGCCGGTTTCGGCCACGCTGCGACTTCTCTGGTGGATTTGCCGTCTTGGCTGGTGGCTCTGGTAGGCGACCCTGGCTCAATCGCAGTGATCGTTCTCGGCCACGCTGTGACGTCATATAAGCTGCAAAACATACTTCCGGCGGCTGGCTTTGGCTTTGTCGCGGAGGTAACGGCGGACGCGGCATGCCCGGGAAAGGATGCTGGAACAGCGTCCGAGGAGGCACCGCAGCTGGCAAGGTGTCTCAGTGCTTGTTTTTGGTTACACCCCCATGATTGTCAACACCGCGAAATGGTCAGGACATTCGTCAGGAATATTCTACCGTTTTGAGGAAATTGAAATATTCTTTTCTACAGTCGAATTTTCCACGCTCTCAAGCGGGCGCTTACTCTCCTCGTTTTCATCGACGCCCGACGTCTCTGGAAGCGATCTAGGTGACTGTTCGGGTACCGTGGTTGTGAAGTCCAGTGTAGGTTTCTTCGTGATTGATATTCCGTCAGCAGGCAGTGGGAATAGCGACGGGGCAAATTTCTTGCACTCGTCCCAGGAAACCTTCTCGCTGAATGCTATTCCACACAGGCGTATCCTGGAATGTTCCAGATGGGTGCCTCAGGTAAACGGGGTCGCCATTACATTCTTGGTCTCATTCAGAACAAGGTGGCCCTCTGCGCATTCGGGCAATGAATGCGCTTTAAGTTGCGGATGATTTTAGCTCAGATGGAGCTCCGCGCACAATGATAATGGTGGTCTTGGACTCATCCGGCTTCTTGATTGACAGCGTGCCGAGTACGAGAGGAGCCGTCAAGGTCCTGGTCACCAAGGGCAGATGTGCTTGGGGCACGCGTTACCAACTGCTGTGGAGGGATTGCTGTCTCGGCTTATTGTCATAGTCGGCCTGTGCCTGACACCGGCGCAATCTCACAGCACTGCCTGAGTGCAGTGTTTGTATGAGGACAGTGTGCGAAGCCTGCTGTCAATAAGCTGCACTGTGCAGTAGCAGCCTCGAGGTGGTGCCCCTCCAGAGCTCCATCATCGGTAGCGACCAGGTTCGAATGGGCGGTGACAGGGAGGTCGTAGTCAATCCACCCAAAGCCAGCGATGAGCCTGGTGCTCCACTCCGGCCAGGTTTGCTGCCTCACGCCTTCGTATCTGTACCACGCCGCGGCACCATTTCAAAGGCGGTCTATGGCCACCCGCCATTTCTGTTGGTCCGTCCAGGCCTCGCGAGCTCCGACAGCATTGATGGTGACCACCCACTTGTCGGCGTCGTTGTGGAAGCCGTGCAACTCCGGTAATCCGCAGAAAGCCGACGATGGTGGGACAGCAAGCGAAAATCCGGAATATGCCCACGCCAAGCAGCCCAGTTGGTTTGAGAGCTGCATGAAGCTACATCGGAACTCTCGGCGTTGCCCGGGTGAGCTGGCCTCAAGGTCTTGTGAGGCAGCTACATCCAACATGGCGTTGATGGCGCACAATTTCGGCATCATGGCACAAAACAGCTCAGATCTCAACGCTGTCAAGTCGTTTACCGTGACGCAGAGACGCGCGATAGTACGGGCAAGCTCGATGGTGCTTTCAGGTGACCCGCACGCGGAGCCAACAGCGACGTCCGTGGAGTAAGAGGTGATCAATGTGCTCACTGCAGCGGGATCTTTCTCAGAGGGCGCTTGGACAGCACTCCTCAGCAGCTCAGGTGTCGAAGTCCTGAGCGAAAGGTTGTCGCCACGGGAAGTGTGAACAGCTTTCCCGGGCAACAGAAAGCCGCGCGCTGTCTTGGCGGCGCCGAGTCAAACCTGCCCTTTGGCCACCCATGAGGCCTGGACTCCGTCCTCGAATGGTGGCATAGGTCCTACCGGTAGTAGTAGAGTCCTGGTGTCCATAAGCGAGGAAGCGTGGACGGCGTTCCTTAGATGGAAAGACCTACACTGCCAATGACCCACGAAAACAGATGTCTTCAGCCGTACGGTTCAGTTTGCGTAGACTGCACCATTGTCATGAACGAGACAGAGACAACACCGTTTCGTCGGGGAAGCTGCTCTATTCTGCCCTTCTTGTTCGTCTGCTTTTTTTTTGTGTGTGTGTGTGTGTGTGTGTGTGTGTGTGTGTGTGCTTAACAGACGTCATCAAGATGCTCGCAGAGAGTCCTGTCTAGATGTTCCAACAACTAGCGGTCGTGATCATTTCCTATATTTTCATGGCTTCACTGCAATTCGAATACGTCTCATGAAACTACCTCTCTCACAAGACGACGGAGAAGATAGGAAGTGGCGGAGTGCTTCGTAGAAGCTTCTTGCTCATGAGTAGCAATGGCAGCGAAGAAACACTGACTGTAGCAACCGATTCTCCTTTCGGTTCGTTTAACACTACAGGTTGTGACAGAGCAATGCTGTTTTTTTATTGCGCACAGCCTCTAATTACCTACCCTCAGCCGTACTGGTGCGACAGCCCCATTATGTAACCTCGAGGGATGCCATTGCCAAACAGTGTAACGCCGGGTACCATTCGTGGTTTCAATCACCATTGGTATCCTTACAGGGAGAGACACATACGCGCACACACACACACACACACACACACACACACACACACACCGGTGATGTAAGCGCAGCTCCGTGTATGCAGTGGGTAAACTATTACCTATTAATAAAAAAATTAACTAACAGATTTGCCCTCTGGGCATGTAGTACCGAGGCCCAGCGCCCTGAGCATTACGCCCAGCGCACATACATCATAAGGCGGAAGAAAACACATACCATGAACCAATGAACATCTTGCAAAAAATGTGAAGGGGGCAGGTCACAGAAATATACGCGTGCTAGTGCTCCATTACCTAGACGGCCCAGCAAACGGCATCGTCCTGAGATCAGGCGCGGGGCTGTCTTCGGAAGCCCCCCCCCAACAGCTCGACACTCTTTAGCTGAGAGTAAAGGCAGTAATGGGGACTTTCAGAGTATGTGAGCATAGTTTGCTTAGTGGTTGCGCAGCGATAGCAGAAAAGATAAGGGAGTTGATCGGGGCAAGCTTATTCAGGAGTGAGAGCGGCGGCATGCGTCTGCATTTGTCTCCATAGGATTTGCTATACCCTCGGATGGAGACGAGTGAGAGTAAATTGAATGGAGATAAATTGTAGTGCTGGCAGATTCCGTGATATGCAATAAGCTTCTAACGGTGGAGTGAGGGTGAGGAGAAGGAAAAGGAGGAGGGAAGAAAGTAAAGATAGCATCGTCTTGTATAATATAGCATAGTGAGGAGGGAGAAATGGAAGTAAGAATGAAGAGGAGGGAAAGGAGGAGTGGCGGGCCACAGGCCCCACTGTTTTCTCATTCTCCTGACCATTATTGCGTAGCTGTCCCAATTTCATGTGCGATAAGCACATTTGAGAACGACCTGTGAGCACTCAAGCGCTTCCCTACGCTTCGCGTCCTTTCCACAACGTTGATGGTTTCCTGAAGTAATTCCTTTGTGTAAGCCGGCCCGCTTGGTGCAGTTTTACAAAACCGAAGGGGTATCCTAGATTCGAATTTCGATCGAATGAAGGCGCAGTAAGAACCTTAGAAACAACTTACAAATCACTTATTTTAAAAGAAGACGGAAGCTTGAAAAGATTAAAACTATTGGACACGAGGCGTCGCTGGAGCCTGTGATGCAGGTTCTTTTCCTCTTTATGACAGCTCTCTATGACTGAGCGTTGGAGAGATTTATTAAGCACAGTTCCGTTGGTTTAACAAACAACACACACAACTTTTAATTGTACACTGAAGGAGAAATACCTATACATAGGTAAACACTCGATAAAAAGATGACTGCACACGTCAAACCACCCTTAACAACAAACAAAATGCGAGCTGAAAGACCTAAACTATAGAGTCTAGTCCTGTGGCGGACGCCAATTGTCACGAGGCTATTTAATCGATACGCACTCGTGTAGGTTCGTGTGTGAAGCGATGACCTAAACGCCATCAAGAACAGACGAGACCGCTTGTACACACACACGCAAAGCTAAATATATTTACAAGACAAACAGAAACCAAATACAAGAAACAAACACTTGGTACGTGAAACCAAAGGTACATAAACCACTCATGGCTATTTAGTGGAACGGCCCAACGCGAGAATTATTCACAAGTGTCACCGGTCGTGATGAAGGGCACGGACACCACAGAGGAGGAACACGCGTTGGCGTCGGATGCAGAGGAGCTGGTGGCGAAGTTCGACCGTCGGCGAAGATGAAGATGATGCAGATGGACGCGCCCGGCGAGTAGGGGTCAACGGCCGGACGCCCTTTCGGCGTTCGCCAGCCGCAGACTTTGTTTGACCCGGGAGACGCCGGTCTTGCCTAGCCAACGCCAGGCGACGGGAAGCTTAGGCCTGGCCAATGCCAGACGCCTGGAAGAAGTTGGGGTACGCGCCCAGGTGGAAGCCCGCAGCGGCCCTTGCACTAGTACTCCGTTGGCTGCCACTCCCGCTCCCTGGACATCTTCTTCACTCCGCCAGGTCCCGGCCACGTCTCTTCGCTATCCCTTCAGCATCCGTGGCTTTTCTTCCAAACCAGCGTGGAGGTTGCCCATTGGTTGAGCTCGTCTTGCCCACACTCACGTGCTGTATCTTTACATCTTCTTTCCTGATTTTTCACCAATGGTGCTCGCATCCGTCGCATCTGCCGTCGTCCTCCTCGTCTTGGAATGCGTGCCTTCATTACGTTCGCGCACTTTTCAAAACGCGCACTTCACTCATCACAGAGCCAACCCTTAGACAGGTGGTCTTGTCTCCAAGGACGTACTTGGGGACACTATGGCATCTGCTACAGCCCATGTTCAAGAATACTCGCCAATGGCTTGTGACTGGAGCCCTGTGTTACTGCGCTCATTTGCATCGAATACATGTGTCTCTAACGCCTTAAATAATGGATACCGCGGATTCCGCACAAGACAGAGAAAGAACACTGGTGCACAGAACAAACGCGAGCAATATGTTAATAATAATTCATGTTTACATTTACCTATGCATTGTAGGACCTGTGCCTATGAGCCAGTGGTCACTAGTATTCAAATTTCGGGCAGATGTGGGAAAGCGCTCGCCAGAGAGATCATGGAAGTTAATCACATTAAAAAGAGAGAGAAACTGTATCAGTGACACGTCCGTTGTGTTGCGCAGCAAATATAAACAGTCCTTAAAAGGGTGGTTATAAACTGTATTTTTCTTGATCGTTCGATCTTGATGATTTCTGTGTGACTGTAACGGGCATGCGCCCGCACATGCTAATGCGGTTGTATGTATATGTAGGGAAGTTTTTCAAGATAAAGATTAGTTGTGAGTAATTGCTTGTTTCGTGCATCAGTGTTCTTTCTCTGTCCTGCGCCCAATCCGCGCTATCCAGTATTTAAGATTATGAACCAAACAGCCAAGCAACGAATTCTGTTAAGCTATATCTCTAATATCTTTAAATGACCTACCCATTGACAGTGACGAACAACGACAGTTTCTGCCGTTATATTTTTTATAACGCAGCATTCAATAGGGCGGTAGCGGTTCCTTCTCATAAACACCTTGACGTATCGCCACGTTTTACGAGTATAATTTTGCAGACTCGCAAGCTGCACAACTAAAGCCGTACTTCGTTGCGTGAGATTTACTATAAATCGATCAGGCATATCCACTACGACAATGAGTGTAAGTACATTCTTAGAAAACTGAACGCTCCAACAGCTTCTCATAGACGTAAGTAGTCGTGTCGTCCTGAGGCCGTGTTCTCACTGGGGAATGCAGTGCCTACGATGAATGTGATTCAATATGAGATTTCGCCCCGCTTTAGACTCCGAATCACGCTGTATGAATGCGTTTAGTCAACACTCCCTTCTGAAGGGACTAAATACTTTTAGCTTAGATGATATTGAAACTTGACACTTTCTCCCTGGCTACTACGTGCAGTGTGCTCTATGTGCACGTTACGGACGGTAAAAATTTTCGTATAGCTGTGTTTTTTTATAAAAACGTCGTGTCAGGTATGTATCATCTGTGTTTGTTTCTTCTTTCTTCGAACAGTGCGCAAGTTACATCGACTGCTGCCAAAATTACTCATGTGTAAACTTTGCGTGTCAATACGACTACACAACGGCTCCACCAGTCTTCACGAATCCAGTGAATATACCTGTAACTTTTTGGTGAATTGAAATGGTGCGGTTACCTAAAATAAAAATTGATAAAATCAATAGCGCTGCTCTTTGCAGGACTTCATGTTCGCGTTTTTCTTTGAGTACAACCCAAAGGCTTTTAATTAGCTGGTCGCATCTACAAACCAGTTGCTTACAAATTTACCTAACGTTCATATGTAAAAAATTGGCCGCGTATCTGCGTGCTTCGCTGCAAATGTCGTCTAAAGACGATAGAAGAGGCGCTGCGTGAGATATGGGCCATCTGGCAATACGTCGGGAAACATGAGTGCTGTGTTGCGGGCTGGTAGTCCCGGCGCAGCGGCAGGCGAAGACCGGCGGTGACCAACGCGACCGGTGGGGACGCCGGCCAGCCCGAACACGCTGTTTGGCGCGATGCGCCGAAGGAGAAGAAACGTCCGCACTCAACGAGTACTCTCCACAAACTTTACACGTCGCCTGGGTAAAACAGGAATGCCAGAGCGGCGCCCCCTGTCATTCGTACAATGCAATACTGAACCGAAACCGAAACACAACATGAGCTTGTGCAGAGGGCACGGAGGAAAAGTTTCAGCGCAGTCGCATTTTCAGCTCACCTTAAGAAACTAGGGTTGTAACACTGTAGGGCGAGTAGGGCCAGGAGGACCGTCACGAAGAAAACCTGCCTCCTCAGTCGTATTCGCCTGAAACGTTGGTGTGGCTTCGCGTTCCCTCCTCCGCTCCTGGCCTTTCCACAAAGCTACTGCTTAAGTACGAAGGCCCCTACCGTGTCCTACGTCATGCATCCCCAGTTAACTATATGATTGAGCCTGTTCAATCATCTACGAACCGCCGTCGTCGCGGCCGCGAGACTGTTCACGTCGATCGACTGAAGCCGCATTATGACCCACCAGTTGTACCTGTTCCTTAGGTCGCCAGGATGGCTCCTTTTCCGCGGGGGAGTGATTTGTAACATGGTAGGGCGCAGACAAGAACGCCTGCGAAAGAAGAAGACGAAGACGGTTGTTGTTGGCGCTCGCGCTTGCTCGGCTTGGACCGCTCATCGCTTCAGCTGTGGCAACCTTTAAGTCTCAACGTTAAACGCATACCATCAAAGTCTTTAAAATTGCGTATCTATGTATTTTCTGTTAAAGGAACACACCGTCTAATACTTACCTAGTGATGTTGCGCCTCAGATATGCGTAATGTTTGCTTTTTGATCAACAATGTACACAAGTATGAACCTAGTCAGCCGTTCACGATGGCTGGCCCTTGGGCAAGTGGTTCAACTTTGGCCGAGTGGCTGAATCGAGGGACGTGCCGACAAACAGAAAGACAGGGAGAAGGACAGACAGAAGGACAGACAGAAAGACAGACCAAAATTTCGGCGTTTAAGTTCCCCAAGAAAGACTATCGTCTTTAATATATCAACATATACCGATATCGCACTCAAGTATACACTCTATGCACTAACAAGCGATCACACATTTTCTTCCAGCATGTAAACGGTGAAGCATGTTTAATGACGATGTATGCTCTCATTTATTTTAAAGGTGGCGCTATTTTGGTGAAGTCATTCGGAAATAATTTACGGATACCAAGATGTTTTTTCATCAACTAGTCAGAATTAGTTGCCTTTCATGACTACGTTTATATTTATCGCTGTCCTGTTGGTCTCTAGATAGGAAGTCTCACAAGTCAAAAATAAATAAGTAAAATTCTTGCTCGTAGACTATAGAGTTTGGGTAACTTCTCTGCAGTAAGTCTTAGCTATTATTACGATATTGTCTACAGACTGTCAAATTTCTGTTATCTTATTCATTCAACTCTAGGGTTTCTTCATAAAACTGGTTAGTTTATGTTAAACTGAAACTGATAATTATTATCTGTTCTAGTTGTTTAATGTTCGCTCTACGCATGCAATCTAGCTGGTTCACTATTGGGGCTGTTTCAATGGCACCTGGCCTAAGACGGTACGTAGTACTTTAAATCGCTGCCCAACTGCGAAACATGTTCTCTAACAATTCACCACAGATTGTGGGTGTCTAATATCTTTTAATAGCGGACGAGTGTTCTTTTTTATGACTAAGTAATGTCCGTGAGCGCTCCGGCTGCGGCAAACGCATACTAATTGGAACGCATATTTTACGACAGAAGAGCTATATACGGTACTATGCGCCAGATGTTCTTCTGACGTGTTTTGCGATTTGTTCAGCCTGCGTAAGGACCGTCTCTATCTTTACACATTTATTTATTTATTTATTTACCCATTTATTAATTTATTTAAAGATAGCTTACAGGCCCCTGGAGGTTTTGTGTTAGGAGAGCAAGTACATTGAAAAAGTATAACTAATACAAGAATAAAAAGACATATGGCGATTAAACACAAATATGCAGAGCAGTAAGAACGAGAAAATAATGTAAGCGTTACAAATTCCAAACATACAGCAATATATTGGGTTACAATACTAATAGGCAACAAATCAAAGCTGCAAAAAAGAACGATGCTTGTGAAAGCGATAGCTCTTTAGACAACACCACAGCAAAATACTAACGACAGAATTGCAGAGCGAATCGGAAAAATGTGGCTATTGCAAAAAGGTAATTTAACGTGTTGTTGCACATAAATAACGAGAAAGGCAATGACAAAAACAATATGCAATAGGTTACGTTATGTAGAAGTATCCATTCGTGTTCACTCCCAGAATCTACGATAGATCTTAGGAAGTTCGTTCCAAAGCTAATGGCTCTTGGAAGAGCGGAACAGTGCAATGGATTAGTCTTACTGTAGGTGCACGTGAATTTGAACTGATTGCACTATCATTCGGACCTATACTGAGCCGTTTTAGCCAGTGGAGCTTGTGGCGCTACGAAATGATGCTTTAAATTAACACAGGTGCATGCGAAGCAGCACGCAAGACCTGTCGTACACTTATTAGACTTTTCGCAGCTCACCCTCTGAAAACAACCGGCAAATAAACTCTTTCATAAAGAGGACATACTAGACCACGTCAATATGCCCCTTTTTTTCCTGATATGCTTCCCTTATCAATATCGACATATTGTTAATCACAACGGAACCTTGAAGTTTCACCGAGTAACATTCTAATGCCTCGCAGCATTGAACACCGACCGTCATGAAACACATTCAGCAAGCTAACGTAGCCAAAGTTCGTTCATAATTCTTGTCTGCGAGAAATAATGACAACCAAGGGACAATAATGCCGAGGAAAGTATGAGGGATGGATGTGCATTTAAACCTAGAAATGTTAGTTAGCACCGATCGCAGCCATGGCAGTGGTCGAGCCATGGCTGCGATCGGCGCTCACTAACACTCCCAGGTTTAAGTACATATACGTATCCCCCGAAGAGGACAGGGGGATGACCGCAGCTGTAGCTCAATTGGTAGAGCATCGGACGCGTAATTCGAAAGTTGCAGTTTCGGTCCCTGTCAGCGGCAAGTTATCTCTTCGTCCACTTTACTTTCTCCACATTTATATCACAATAACTACCAATTACATCCCCTATACTTTCCTTGGCTTTGTCTATTGGTTCTTATTATTATTGTTGTAACAAAGAAAACACGAGCCCTTAAAATTCACCTTCTGGTCTGCAAGAAGTGCTTCAAGATTGTGGACATCGAGACGTATGTAAGCACTTCGAGGAAGCCAAAGGTCAACATTGAAATAAAAGCTTTTCTTGATCCTTCAACTCTTCTGAACCTTTACTTGAAGGGTTGTGCTGACGTCAAAACTACCGATAAGTGCTAATAAATTGACTGGTGTAGCAGGGCCGCCAACAGGAGGCCAGTGATCTTTCGCAAGCACATGAGAGTACCCTGGCTTCGATGTCCTTTATACGGGCGTCTTCACCCATTATGACGTGAGCACTCAAGTTCGAACAGTACAGACTTCCGCCTACATCACCCCCAACCCGGTCCTTTCACTTCCTGTTCCCGCTACAAGTACCCAAATTTCCCACCATGTTAACGCTAACACAATCTGAAGGAACGCAGCGCTGCCTACGACCGGCCTGTTTGTATACGCTACCGTTGCAATGTACATATATTTCAGAATTGCGGAAGCCATTGACCTCCTCTCCTCCGTCCCAGTATTAGCTAACTACAGTGACACGCAGAATAGTTGCAATTATTTTACGCGCGGATCTGTTTAGGCTTTTCGTTGCGCCGGGTAGGGCGAACAGAAATTATCATCAGCAATAGGCATGCACTCGCTTCGTCCTGCTCTTCATCTTCTGCTTCACTCCCACAAGTGTGCCTATTTGTCAAAGGTGGAATACAATATTTCTGAAGGGTGAGTCATGCTAATTAAGTTAATTAAGCCAATTAATGCCAATTAAACCAGATCATAAAAAGATGTAGTTAATTAGCTACAGGCTAATTGAAAAAAATCTAGGTCAATACTGATTAGGTCAAGACTAATTAAACCAAGCCTAATTCATCAAGGACTAATTAAACCGGGGCTAATTCTGTCATGACTTATGTGTCAATGACATCAATGCAAACATTATTGACTAATAAAGGGACGCTTTGTTGTGACTAATTAAACCAACCGTAATTAGTTCACTACTAGTAGGGTCATTAGTAAAAAACTCAGGACTAATTAAGTCATGCCAAACAAGCCAAGATTATTATAGCCAACACGAAATTAGTGAGGACTCGTTAAGCCAACCCTAATGAAGCCAAGGCTAGATCAGGGATGACTAATTAAGCCAAGCTAATTAAGAAAAGGCTAAATAGGTCAGGACTAATTAAGCAACGCCTACTTATGTGTGGACAAATTAATCAAGCTCCATTAGTTCAATACTAATTACGTCAGGACTAGCCAGCTCAAGCCGAAATAAGTCAGAACTAGAGGTGTGTACGGGCTCCGGGTAGCCCGAAAGCACGAGCCCGACCCGGCCCGTGGGCCGGGCTCGGGCGGGCCGACGTGTTTTCACCTCGGGCACGGGCCGGGCTCGGCCTACTTGGAGTGTTATCGGGCCGGGCTCGGGCCCGGCGCAAAGCCCGACTCAAGCCCGAAATATAGAGAATGAGCGGGAATTGTTTTCCAGCACGCATACAGCGCCTTTTCCGCGACCGCCCTTTACCGCTTTTCCTTTCCTTTCGCTACTTTAAACAAAAGGGGAGCAGGTAAAGCACTGCCTCTGTTGCACTGCGACAAAGAAGTAACACCACCTGAGCTAGTGACGGCACCACGCGACTGTTCGCGTTAGATTTGAGGCCAAATCCCATATGAATGAAAATGCACGCGACAGCGACGAGGGACCCGACGTAGATCGCCTTCGTGCAAGCTGACGCAAAGCGCCGCACTTCGTTGAAGCCGGAATCGTTAGACTGCTCGCTGTTTTTGCATGCCAATTTGTAATCTGTGTAATAGAGACTGTACGTCGTGTGTCGTTTGATCATATTTGATATGCTCAATAAAATGCCAAATTACCGGAAAACGATGTTTTGTTTTCGCAGCGAACCTTCGAAAAGCCGGGCCGGGCCGGGTCGGGCCCGTGATTGTGTTTTCGTACGCCGGGCCGGGCCGGGCGGGCTCGCAGCCCTTTGCCGTCGGGCTCGAGCGGGCCTTCGACAATGTCAGCGGGCCCGGGCCGGGCTCGGGCTCGGAAATACGGCCCGTGCACAGCTCTAGTCAGAACTAATCAGGCTAGGAATGGCGTCATTCTAATAAGCCGCGGCTAATTATTACACGACTAATTAGGTGATGGCTCATTAAACCAAGCCTATTAGGACTGGTCAAGCCAGGCCAGGCCTAATAACATCATGACTAACTGAGCTCTGCTAATTAAGTGAAGCTAATTTGGCGGAGGCTAATTTAGCTAAGCCTAGCATTACTTTGCAAAGCCTGGAAAAACCGGAATAACCTGAGTCGATCACAAGCAACGTTGCCGACTCCTGCCTTGCACCACTAGTGCAAGCTGCCCTCAGTTATTTTTTGGTATGAGTTTCATTTTTGCGTAATGCTATGTGGTTGTTTCACAGGGCACAGTTAGCTTGTGCACATGCACATGTGAATAGTCGTTAAAACGTTGCTGGGGCCCTTTCTTTTCAAGTGAGGCGACGCAAGGAAACTAGTTTGCAGGAGTGGTGAAAGCAATCCCTTTTGCATTTCATGTTCATGCATGTGAGTGCCGGTTTGATTCCCAATTATGGCAGCCACATTTCGATGTGAGCGAAATGCGACAAACAACCCTGTTCTTTGATATGCGCGTTAAAGAACCACTAATGGTCGAAAATATTGGTGCTGAAAAGAGAGTTTAGTTTATTATTTTCTGTATTGAAATGCAAATTACGGAACTTGTTTTTTTTTACTTAAAGGCAAAGAAGGAAAGACTGACCCACATTTAGGGCCGGCTTCCCTAAGTCATAGAGGTGAAAAAGGAAGCAATCACAGCAATAGTAACAGCAATATTATGGTATTGCTCGCCGTCATGGGTACCACAACAGCTGGCAGCAGAAGACACGCCGTCTATTCTTTGAACACCATAGTGTGGCACTCCATTAATTTGTCTTTTATTCTGTCAACTTCCTGTCTGTTCTCCTGCAAGAAAGGAGGTGCGCATTTCATCATCATATAGTACCCAGGAGTTTACCACGGCCTTATGTTGCAAGCTCGCACTTCTAGGCTCGACTTTGCTTTAGGAACAGCTATTTAACGCGTGTTTTACACGTGAGTTTTGACATCTTGTGAAGCAGTAACCGAGGCTTCAGGCACTTTTAAACTGTATGCCTATTAATAACTTATTTCTACTCATGAGCTCATGTACTTCTTTAACTCGGAGATTCAATGTAGACCATTTTCCAAATCAGGTTCCGAGGTCTTATCGTGGAAGAGGTGTTGTGAACTGCGAACGACGTTGCAACCGAGCAACGCTACCAGCAAATTTTATTCATGATTCATTTTTGAGGTATTAAAATGCGTAACTCACATTACCAGACTACTCGACAGAAAGCACTGTTACACAACGTTTTAGCATGCCACTAGAAGATGCAGTTTTTTTGTGTTTTTTTTTTGTCGGGACCGTTTTACTCTCCTGCATCAAAACATTGAACTAAAACAAGCAATTATTCATAATATGGGTGATAAAGGCTTTAAGTTGGTTTTACGACGTCTGGCAGTTCAATTCGTGAGGCCCTTCATGCATTTCGTTAGCCCTCCCTTCAGAGGACATCTTTAAGGTATCATCGGTGCTTTAAGATCACCGTACCTTTTATGGTGAAATGATAAAGGTCATGAAGCTGCGGCTGTCTGAAAGTTATGAGGAGCATGATCCACAAACTGCCGCACTTGTTGCGAGGTTGGTGTCCCAGGGCAATGCCACAAGTGAGAGCATTGCATGCGTTCATGTACAACCGCAGAAGTGGATGCCGTATAGCGTATATGTACACTGCTTTTATCAAGCGACAATATTTAACAATCTTGTCTTCTCCTCTTGCTCTTCACCTAGTTCGTCTACGCTTGGTACCAATAATAACATTGGCGCCAAAAACACGGCCACGCTGGAAAACAAAGGAACACAAAGGAACGCCCTTCCTGTCCCTGTGTTCCTTTGTGTTCCTGCGTGGTCGCGTTTCGGGAGCCAAGTTTACTACTTATACAAAATGTTGTCTTCCGAAAAGCGACCATTGTCTTCTGGCTGTAGGCGACCTGTAGATAGCCTGTGCGCGGTGTAGGAGAGAATCGCACGTGTGGCGTCCATTGACACATGGTTACTGTGGCTCCCTTCAATTCAATTTCAAAATTTGTTTTATTGTGTTCTTGTACAAGAAACAAAAACAAAAGGATGTTGGGGCTAAAGGCATATAGCCTGACAGAGGACCCAACACCCTTGTACACAGATCTCACAGCAAAATAAATAAAAAAATACAGCTTTCGTGGCATTCAGACCATCATGAACAAAAGAAGCAATAGAGAAAAATAGCTGACAAAAATGTCATGTTACATTGAATCTGACTGACTATACAAATCTTGTACATAACATACTAAATAACAATCCTGCAGGAAAGAAATAGACTAGAACATTAGAGACATGTGATACATAACATTTTTTATAGTTTATGCAATACAAGCAGTACAAAACTTCCAACGCCTGACTACTATGCTAGCATCAGCATTTTTTATGATCCATCAAACAGTATGTTTTCCTGCGTTAGCACTTCTTTAACTTGAGTAGCTAAACACCTTATCCTTTGTTTCGGTAGCTTTTGTGGCGTATTTCGACGTTATATTTTGCGATAACGACGGCCACAGCAACATCTTCACATCGCCATTGTCTGTTTACTTTCCCAAACCTATTGAGAGGTCCTTCAAAATGGACATTTGTGTACTGCTTTTAAGGCTGGCTGCCGGCGCTTAATTATGTACTTTGTCAAGATATGCATTAGGATCTCATAGGCCTGCCGCGAAAGACAAGATGCTTCTTCTCATCACTGTATTCACAGTGAATATGTAAGAGCACAGCTAGGCAGCTCCAAATATATTGCAAGAAAAGTTATGAAAAATGTTTTTTTCGCTCGTAGCATCCACTTCCACAGCTCAAACAAGCCGCGAAAACGTACTAGGGCCAAAAAGAACTCCATGACTAACACAATAACTTCATGTAGTTATTCCGTAAGTTTTTATCAAGCTAAGAATACCAAAATATATCGCGGGCACGTTACATGTTGCACGCTGTTTTACAGCGGGTGTAGTACCTTTTAATCGCTTGTTCGGCTCCGATTACGGCAGCACTTTAGCAGATATTATAGGGCGTTTTTGTAGCTAGCACTTGTTCGCAATACTGCTAAAACTGTTACTTATTCAACTTTTAGATGTGAAGCATCTTATAGCGGAGTTAAATCCGGTGGCGGTGGTGGCGGTGGTTGTGGTGGTGGTGTGCGGCGTGACCACCCTTACTGCGCATGCGCAAACCCTCCCCACTCTCCTCCCCTCCAATTTCTCCCTCCCCCCTAATTTCCCCTCTCCGCTTCCCCTCTCCCCTCCCCCTAATTTCCCCTCTCCACTTCCCCTCTCCCCTCCCCCTCATTTACCCTCACCACTTCTCATCCCCACTCCCTCTCCCCTCCCCCTCTCCATATCGCCTCCCCCTTGCCCCTTCCCTTTCCCCTCCCTCTCTCCTTCCCCCTCTCCACTTCCCCTCGCCCCTTTCCGCCCTCACCACTCCACCTCTGAAACGCGGGCTCTACATGCCGAAACACTGCTTCGCATCGCCTCATGGTCCCCTTTAGCGGGATGGTGTGATTTTTGCGTACGTGTAATTGCCAAGAACACCTTTACATTATTCGTTATCACAAGAAATGGAAGGTTTAAATTGGGATGTACTTACTGAATGCATGGTCAAAAAGTCTTCGAACTGAAATTGTATAAAATAGTTTCATAGTAACACCTAATTTAGTATATCACTTGTACTAAATTTGTAAATGTAAAAACAAAGAAGCTTGAGAATTTCTAACGAGCATGTGATGAACAATAGAGCAAGAAATGTTAAGAGTGACGGTCAGAGATCAAAAGACAGCGATGTAGATTAATAATAATAATTGTTGGACTTTAACGTCCCAAAACCATGATATGATTATGAGGGACGCCGTAGTGGAGGGCTCCGGGAATTTGCACCACCAGGGGTTCTTTAAAGTGCCCATGAATCTATGTACACGGGCGTCAAGCATTTTGCCTCCACCGAAAATGCGGCCGCCGCGGCCGGGATTCTTACCGCAACCTTCGGGTCAGCAGTCGAGCACCATAACCACTAGACCACCATGGTGGGTGGCGGTGTACATTAAAAGAATACATGGACGGGCGATATTCTTGTGGGCAGAGAGACCGACAAACAGACAAGGATCTTTATTGATATTCCTGGGAGCCTCCGATGCCCCTTTTTCCGGGAGGTGATGAAGCCGCGGGCCACTCCCATGTTCGGACGGGACATTCACAGAAAATAATGTAACGGAGCAAGTGATGTAATAATTATGTTGCATAAGCTATGATATTCCATGTGGTACGGAATTGTTGCCACAAAATGGAATGTGCATCCAATCGAGAACAGTAGAGGATTAGGTGGCGTGATAAAACAAGGCAAGTTGCAGGGATAGATGGTGTCAGCTTTAGCACAGCAGCGCTCATTAGAGATCGCGTGTAAGGGCAGTGGTCTTGTAGCAGACGTCAACTGACCGACGAAAACTGTTATGGCGATAATGAAGCAAAAGCAATACCTTCAGGCATCGCAATAAAATCAGAGCCGCTGCCGATTTTCAGTCCACAAAAACGCCGGTGGCCTGACGGCGAGCTAATAATATTGGCTCAATCATGTACGCATTACACTACAATGATTTTGGGCATATGCAGGACTATTCACTCATTGGATTGCGCTCGATACCTACAGGATCTCGAACAAGAACCTCCAGCACAGTCGGTGACAGTCCAATTATTGCAATTAAGTTCCACCCATATTCAGCGACTACGTAAGACTATAGTAACATGGGTACCACTGTACAACTACAAAACATTTTCATAGGTGAGCCTGCCAATAATGTTCGCTGATTTCCGTCGCACGAAAGGTTTTTCCGTGCTCAAGGATGTAAATTCTACAGTGAAGATTTCTTCTGCTGTGGCTGATATAAGAAGCTGCGTTTCGCATGAAAACAATTTGTGAAAGCAATGTTTAGAGCTGTTGAAGGAGTAGTTTGATTCCAAGAATCAACAAGCTGGATGCTAATACTGTGCTGCATTAGTTTACAGAGAGCATACGTAAAGGAAGTATTGCAATATCTAGGAATGTTCAAGGAGGTATTTAAAACCTCCTTGGGGGGGGGGGGAGGTTATGCCTGTGACTGGACTTAGGAAGGGGAACGAACTACTTTGCCTGTTTTCCAGTTCATCGTCGGATAGCCTTCTCGAAGTGGCATGATGTTGCAGGATGGTACTGAAGCATGGTGCCGAGATAGAATGCTGAGGCATGGTGTTGAGGGCTCGTGTTCTGTGGAATGGGGGGGATTTGAAGTCTTTGTCGAACAGCCAGGGAGAAGCGCTTTTATTCCCACGGCTTGTGGTTGTGTGTCGGCTGAGTACGTGGCATCCAGTGGCAGCGTTGGCTTGGCAAGCTTTTAGGGGCGAAGCTCCTTAGGTTGTGGGTCGTTCCCTCCTCTGTAGTAGTAGTAGCATGTAGCCAGCTCTAGTTTAATGAATTGCTCACTAGATGGCGTTTCGTGTATTTCTTAGAGCTCTAGTTTAATGAATTGCTCACAAGATGGCGTTTCATGTATTTCTTAGAGTTGCTGTTTAAAGGTGACAGATGGCGCTTGTATAATGCCACTGGCGCATGTCATTCGATGCATGCGATCGTAAAAGGCGCTCGCTCTTGGCGCGCTTTCTCTTTCGCTCGTCTCCGGATGGAGGCAGACAAGGCGCTCGCTCTTGGCACGCTTTCTCTTTCGCTCGAGAGCGGACACTTTCCATGCATTTGACCGATCACAAAGCGGTGATAATGAAGGGACCACGTAAACCAACAGTACAATAAAAGTTTGATGTTTAATGTATACACGATGGTTCACACTCTTCATGATTCCCTCCGGAGCTTCCCCCCACGCATCATCATTTACCCCGTGGATATGCTGTGATGTTTTCACAGTGAGGTGGGCTTCTATGGATTTTTGGAGGGTATTATGCAGTTCAAGTGCTGAAAGTTGGCTGTTTGTGTACGCATAGCTAAAGCGATAGTTGTTTGTAGGCCGTCTGTACTTAGTTTCTGCTTTTCGCCAACCCAAAGCATATCATAAACGTCGATGTACGTAAGGGTAGAGGAAGACTTCCTGGGAAAGACGTAATCTGTCTGATTTGTAATTCTTCAGAGCATCCTTACCATGTCGATCATCATCATTGCATCTACTTTTTGTATGAGGTAGCTGTTATTAGAGATATTTGCGAACTCGCTCCCAGGATCTGAATTCATGCTACATCCATCTATTGGCATTGGTGCGTACACATGTTGCTTCGCCTTTTCTGTATATATATATATGTATGTACGTAGGGTAACGCTATTTCACACCGTTTTGCGAACACGAAATATGTGTTAACAGCACCTTGAACCTCATCTGGAGCTGTGCTTTTATTTTTCGGAGCAATGTTATCTTGATGTTTCGTAGAATGAATTTCGCTTACTTTCTAACCCTCACCAAATGCTTCAGAGGGCAATAGCATCGTAAAACCGGCAAATTGTCTGTTTTACAGCAGAATCTATCTTCATCGATCTGAAGTATCCTGTTGCATATGCACGTATCACCTCTTTCGCTCTATAATGTGTAGTAGCATTGAACGAATTTTTAATCCACATGTAATTTAGCTTACCATCGCCGCAGAAGAATCCAGCGATGCCTTGCACATTAGCTGAACAGCATCAAAAAATGACATTCCGTCAAACAAGTCCATCAGTTCCTGGACTTTACGGCCCACCTGAAGAAGGAGTTGTGCGCGCTTATTTCGCTTGCGGAACGCATCAAACTGACACTGACCTATTGCCTCTCTGCTCTATTGTTGCATCATCATTATGATTATCACCGTCATCATCATGGTCAGCGGCAGCAACAGCAGCAGCAGCAGCAGTAGCCTGACTGCCCCTCCTGCAGAGCAAAGGCCTCTCTCATGTTTCGCCAATCAATACGATCCTATGCTTTTTGCGGCCACGTTATCCCCGCAAACTTCTTAATCTCATCTGCCCACCTGACTTCCTGCCTCCCCCTCGCGCGTTTTCCTTCGCTTGGAATCTATTCTGCTCCTCTTAATCACCAGCGGTTATCTTGCCAACGCGCTACATGCCCTGCCCATGGCCATTTCTTCTTGTTGAGTTCGACTAAGGTGCCCTTGACACCAGTTTCTTCCCTGGCCCACACTGCTCCCTTCTTGTACCTTAGTTCGCACCTATAGTAATCCTTTCCATGGCTCGCTGCGTCGTCCTCAATTTAAGCTGAACCCTCTTCGTAAGACTCCAGTTTCCTGCTCTGTATGTAAGCACCGGTAAGATGAAGCTGTTATATACCTTTTTCTTGAGAGATAGTGTTAAACTACAATTCATTATTTCAGAATGGCTGACAAATGCGCTCCACCCCATTCTTATACTTCTAGTTACTTCAGTCTCATAGTTCGGCTCCACGGACACTACCTGTCTTAAGTAGGCGTATTCCATTACCACTTCCAGTGCCACGCTACCTATCGCGAAGCGCTGTTCATTTTCAAGACTGCTGTTGCAGGTTATCATAAAAATCACAGTTTCGCTTATGGGCGAAGCAATGAATGCGATAGCAACAAAGTGTAATGTAATATGAAGGAACACTGGCAGCTAACTCTTTCGGATCCGATCTCGCGTAACTCAACAAAACGCTGGTTCATGAGAATACGGCCCCTTCAGCGACGGAAGCGGTTTTCGGGCTGTCAGTTCTCTAAACGCGAAGTGTTGAGAGCACAGCAACTTTACGAGCTGTATCCTGATGCCTGTCGAGAAAGCGCGCGCGCCAGCGACCGCGCCCTTCGAAATATGCAGCCCCCGCCCCCTTTCACTCCCATGGCGTCCTTTCATGCTCCATACAAAAGACGGGTGCTGCGTTTCCTCTCTGCTTGATGAGCAATCGATGCGAGGCCTCGCACACGAGATGATGTAATCGCATGCGCTCTCCTTGCGAAGACCGCCGGCTCCCCTTCAGCTGTGTTCGTCGCCAGCGCTCCCGAGCTTTTACTCGCGGCTAGAACATACGATGCGCGGAGTAACGTTATCAGTTTGGACTTTATACGGACAACGACGGCGACAGCGACGGTCAAAACCTGTTGAGAGTGTCCACACAATTGCTATCGCAATAAAATCCCGTCATTTGTGCAAGCTACGATTTCCTCCAGTTGGAGTGCTTGGAATATTTGCTTCCTAAAGTGTCCATGACCACTATAATCTATGTGTCCTAAACTAATGTGTCTATGACCACTATATACATACATCATTAAATTTATTTAGCGCATGTAGAGACATCGGGAGCTAACCTATCGTATATGCCTACTTCCAGCGATAAGGCAAAAGTGCAACTAATCGCGATCAGAAGAATCCGTGCTCAGTGAGCCTTTAGAGTTCTACTATACGAGTAACGTGAAGCCATGGCATGGAAGATGACAAAACGTCGTATGCGTTTTCGCTGGAATGTGTACGGTCAGGACAGCTAAAAAACATTGCTTAATACACTTTATCCAACGCACTGCGTTGGAGCCAGCTTTAAGGTCCCCTGCCTTTGCTTTGAAATCGTAAGAAATTACTTAACAGGAAATGCCATGTGTTTAAGAGACAGACTTATCAATCTGTCTACTAACCACACGCAACGCCACTATATCAGAATATTAGCATAATTGAAATGGCGCACCTAGAGCGAGCAGTGTACCTGCATGCAGAAGTATTTAAACGTAACTAAAACAATGAGACCCATATTTATAATTAGGCACAACGAGAATATCCGAAAAAAATTTTGTCCCGCTGCATGGTGAACTGCTCTTGCGCCAAGGACATTAGCTTTCAAGTTTGTGCACTCATTTTCAACTATATGTTTAAAGTTGCACAGTTATAAACCACGTGTCACCTGTTTTTTTTTTCAGTTATCTTTATCCCCGGTTAAGGCATTGGGTGCAGACAAAATTTCAAGAGAATAATTTTCCTCAAGCATAAAAAAATGTTTTCTTGCGTTGTTATATCCTCACCGGCTACGATAAAGTTATTTGAATCACAATCGCCAAGTCATTTTTGGAAATAATATGCAGTCACTAAATTTCACTCGTATACCAATAATATGCAAATTTGTGAATTATCTGCAGTTTCATTCAGCATACATCCTGCAGCGAGCATTACATTTATCCAAAGGTTGTGTGGGTTCGGATGCCACAGACGGAGTGGGTGTTTTTTCATCGGCTTTAATTCATTTCACTTTACGTCTTAATTTATACACTGCAGATAAACACATCATTTAATATCCGCTATGCTTTCCTTCGCCTAATTGTCGCTTCGAGTCGTTTGTTGTTTTTTTAACAAAGCAACGAGCCTCTCGAAAATATTCTCCTTATTTTGTTCATAGCTTCAGACACCACACACGCTGAATGAATCAGACAGCAGCGATGACTGGTCGCGCAACGGCATAGTGTCAGATAATTGGCACGACCTGCTTGCCCACCGTGACACTGGGCCAACGATGTCGTGATATGAAACTTATAAAACATAGTGATTACGGAAACTGTGGATTTATTGCGTACCTTCGGCGGGAAATTTTTTATGACGCAGGCGACAAATTCCTCGATGCCTTCCTCATCCCTGTCTGAAAAAAAAATTGGAGTGTTTAATGATCAGTTGTTATTTGTCGCTAAGAATATACTTAATTCTTATTATCACAGGGCTCCCAATATTAGCGCTTCTCGTGAATGCTATCGCCGTTACTACTTAGCACTTATTAATGCTCCATAAAACATGTCCACGAGATGCACTACAGGTGAAGCAGCTGGCAGAGGTCATCAAGCACTCAACGTTATTCAAACAATAAAACCTCCTCGTTCGGGCGCGATGCCTGCGCCTCTGATTACGCTCTCTGTGCTCTACTATCGTAACAGGCTGTTAATTGTCTTCATGTGCTTCTGAGTATATGCAGCTATAAAAATGGAAGGACACATTGTAAATTCCAAAGTGTGTTCGGCGAAAGCGTGCGGCCATTCGACTCCGCCGACGGACGCCTCCACTGGACGCTGCCACCGCGTTGCGCAACAGTTGCGTAACGTGCGTTGGAAGGAGCAACGCGTAACTGTTGCGCGTTGACGGACGGACGCCGCCGCCACGTTGCGCAACAGTTGCGCACCGCGCGTTAGAAGGAGCAACGCATAACTGTTGAGCGTTGACGGACAGACGCCGCTGCTGGACGACGCCGCCGCGTTGCGCCACAGTTTCGTAACGCACGTTGGAAGGAGCAACGCTATGCGCCACTGTGCCATCACGTGATTGCTGAGAGAGTGTGAGAGGGGGAGGCCACAGCTGAAACCATGCCAGGGCACGGACGAACGGACTTACACACCGAGTATGAGACATTAAAGGCTTTCGCCTTAATAACCACTTAACATCGGCGGATCAATTTGATCGAACGCATGTATTTGAAGATATAAACCCATTAGCAGCATCGAGACACATGATGTCACTTAGCTAATAAGGCGGCAATAGGGGCCAGTTGGTACGTCTTCATGCTTCTGATGCGCTGCACGTGGACACGGACCAGAAAAAATCCGGCAGATCCCACGCACTGTGGGAATCGATGTAATGCGAAGCAGCATGCAAAGAGCTGCATACAGCGCCTTGTTTTTCTTTGAGCCAAATGAAATCGTTCATGCTATGGCATCTAGTTCATCATATATCGCATGTTTTCCATGCACGCATGCATGCACAATCTGGTATATACCACGGTAATGAAACGTATATTCTGGTACACAAATGCCTGTCATTTATGTTCATCACGCACTCGTGTCATGTCATATTAATTCTGGTATATATTCGTTTAACAGAACGGCCGCAAGTGTGATGTAAATCATACCGTACATGAAATGCGTAACATGATTCGCATGTAAGGACTTGTCACTTACGTTCGTCATACAGTTACATCACGCAATACTAATTTTGGTGTATATCAAATGAGCCAAATGGCCGCGAGTGCACCATGAGTGTGCCATGTAAATCATGCCATACATAACAAGCATATGATGGTTTTCATGTTACCACCTGTTATTTATGTTCGTCATATAGTCACATCGCGCAATACCATTTTTAGTGTACTTCAAGTGAGCAAAACGGCCGCTAGTGTGCCATGAGCGTGGCATGTAAATGGTGTCCTACGTGTCATGGATGTCATGATTTTCATGTTACTACCTTCATTTGTGTTCGTCACACAGTCGCGTCTCGCAGTGCCACTTTTGATCTATATGAAGCTAGCGAGAAGGCTGCGAGTGCACCATGAGCGTGGCATGTAAATCATGCCGTAAATGATATCCATTCATGATTTCCAAGTTACCACCTGTCATGTATGTTTGTCATGCAGTCACGTCCAGCAATACCCATTTTGGTGTATATCAAACGAGCGAAACGGCCGCGAGCGCACCATGAGAGTGGCATGTAAATCGTGACATGCATTTCATGGTATTCATGTCACCACTTGTTATTCGTGTTCTTCATAGTCACATCGCACAATACCAATTTTGGTGTATATCAATCTAGCGAAAAGGCCGCGAGTGCGCCATGAGCTGGTATGTAAATCATGTCGTACATGTCTTGCATGTCATGATTTTGATGTTAATACCTCTTATTTACGTTCACCACACAGTCACGTGGCGCAATACGAGTTTTGGTGTATATGAAGATAGCGAAACGGCCGCAAGTGCACCATGAGCGTGGCATGTAAACCATGTCGTACATGACATGAATGTCATGATTTTTATGTTACCACGTGTCAGTTACGTTCGTCATACAGAAATATCTCGTCATACCAGTTTTCGTATATATCCATTCATTTGAATGGCCGCGAGCGCCCCGAGACCATGTCTTGCAAATCATGCTGCACATGACATGCGTGTCATGATTTGCACATTAGTACCTGTCATTATGTTCGTCATGAACTTTCGTCACGCCATACCAATTTTGGTATATATGAAATTAACGGCACGGCCGGAAGAGCACCAAGGCCGTGGAATGTAAACCATGCTGTTCATTACATGCATGCCATGATTTTCATGTTATGACCTATCATTTATGTTCGTAATACGGTCATGTTATGTCATACCAATTTTGGTATACATTCGATTAACGAAATAGATAGATAGATAGATAGATAGATAGATAGATAGATAGATAGATAGATAGATAGATAGATAGATAGATAGATAGATAGATAGATAGATAGATAGATAGATAGATAGATAGATAGATAGATAGATAGATAGATAGATACGCTCAAAGTCGCAGAAGTTCACTAAGAAATGCTTCACATTTAATAAACGAAGAAATGCGAGGAATTGCACACCACCCTATGTTATTTCTTAGTTTTTTCTGGTCCATGTCCCCCTGCAGCGCATCACAAGCATGAAGTAACTTTGCGACATTTACAGGAGGCTTCTTTGAACACCTGTAGCAGCTCATAAGGTGTTGTACTTTCGAAAAGCACCAAAGTACTGCTTTGGACACATTTCAGTATCTACGTCTAAATATATCGTCATTGTCTTTTCTTGCAAAATATGCGCCTTTATCCCAAAAATTAAGCGAAATTGCATAAAAGCTATTCCAGTCTCCCATCTATTTCCTAAGAAATGAAAGAGCGCATAAGACAGAAGATTGTTTTCCTTGTGTTAAGGTCAGGCATGCTGTTTGAGAACGTCTTTTTTCGTTTTTTTTTTTTGCTTACTTACTCACTCAAGAGCCATGTTCGAAGAAGCAATGTAATATTGGGTGCAGTAAATGTAATTAGCCGACTTCCTTACCAGGCTTTTGTCTTGCAGTTCTGTTTTTTCTTAGTGAGCCAGCGTCAAAGTTCTACATAGGCATATATGTATATTGCTACTACGGCGCATGACATACATTGCATCACGTTATTGCACATAGTCTCCAGTAAAGTGCCTACTCACAGCAGTATGACCCAATGGCATCTTCGAAAGAGATCGCTTGAACCGAGGCAACGGCTAGTAATACTCTCAACACTAGCATATCTGCTGCCCGTCTGAGCCACGAGCCGCTCTTCAAGCGTCTACTGAAGTGGGAGATTTTGTTTATAATTTCAAACTAATGGGACACATGTGTTTGCACAGCCGGGGCTAGTTTCATGTACGTCGGGAACCGAACAATATTTCGCATCATTTATTATGCGGAATACTTTAAGCTTCAAAGTGTACAATATTCTGACCATACCGGAAGCCTACCGATTAAGTATTATTCACCTACCTCATTATGACGCGGCAACAGTTTGTCCTCTTTTCTTTTTTTTGCATTGTCGGTATGTTCCAATTGCTCTACTAAGGAGCCAAGCTTTCTGATGAGAACGGGTATTAGGCCTGTATAAGGTTGTGGTGCTTCAGTCGAGCATGACGCATTACCAAACGTTAAAGTAGATTTTACAGTGGAAAAGTTACATCTGTATTTTCGGAAAAAAGAAAAATTAAACACGCAATAGGTATCCAGTGTATTTGTATGAGTGCCGAATATCTCTACTGTTCAGATGAAAACATGCAGACATATAACGGGTATATGTGTCCTATGTTGCCTCTCTTTTGGAGGGGTTGGCAGTCCGTGAGAGTGCACGGAGCTTGTCTGCGTACTTCAGGCTAATGTACTTCTCGAGTTGACGATACACATGACTACACACATGCTGCATAGCCGCATATTTACAAAAATCTGGTGATATGAATGATGTCTCTTGTACTTCGACGTAGAGCAATGTGTGGGCGGGCTGCAGCGAGGGCGATCAAGGTAGGAATTGAGCCTTGCTTATAATTCATGTTTTCAAGAAACTTTTAGTACACAAAAGAACACACGGACGAAAAAAAAGAGGAACACAACGCGTGCGATAACCACGTGCAGTGCTGTTCCTTTTTTTTCGTCGATGTGTATCTTCTGCGTTAAAAATTTTTCGGTGATGAGGGGCCTTCATTGATAAAGTTAAATGCGCGGTGACATCCTCAAATCGGGCAGCATTTATTTAGCATTTATTTAGATATTTATTACTTATTTATTGGTGCATTTGTTTGTTTGTTTGTTTGTTTGTTTGTTTGTTTGTTTGTTTGTTTGTTTGTTTGTTTGTTTGTTTGTTTGTTTGTTTGTTTGTTTGTTTAGTATACCTTGCAGACACCGATGAAAAATTGAGGAAAGGCGACAGACAACGAATATGAAATAACAATACAACGTGAAACACAAGTAAGAAAATGGAAAGATGTTATGTTGTACAGGGCGAGAACGTCAACGTAAAAACATTTCATTGCGGTAATGGCGTCGTGCCTCGCAGCTGAAGTCGGCTGTAATGTTTGGACGACGATCACCGCCGTTGTGAGTCAGGGTATAGTGTACGCTACAGTCACCTTCGTCTGCCAATGAATAAAAGAACATTGACCTTACCTCTGCTGCAAAGATTATGGCGAGTTTACGCCCATATATATGCCTATACTCTTCCGTCCCAGCGACCCCATTTGGGGCCATTGCTTCGAGCAAGCGTAGCTAATTCTGAAGCAGATATTCCTTGCCTTCTTCTTGAATTTCTCGCGTGGAGAGCATTACTTTATTAAAGTTCATCGAGATGGCCCTCTATGTCAAGCATCTGCGACGCACGGCGGGTTTGAAAATGGCGTTTCCCAGCAAACGTCAACTTTTTCGTCCTCGCAAATTTTGCTGTGGTTTGTTTTTATGCAGTATGTGTGACAGCAATACTGAAGGGTCTTCAATAAAGTTATATTCAATTTCTATGTATAATCTGTGTTGTAAATTGCAGTAAACAGCTGATTAACTTAACGAAGTAAATTTTAGACAATTAAATTTAATTCGTAAAATTAATTTAATTTGGCCAGTTTTTTTCATTCTTCATCCGAAATAAATTTTTTCCCGGTTTCTTGTACTCTCAAGAACAAAATAAAGATATTTGAATTAAATTGACCTAGGAATTCCTTCTTGGGATTGAAGAGGCTATAGGGAACTTACAGGAGGCCTACCGCTTTTATTCAAACGTGAGCGACCAATCCGTTCGCAAAGGATTGCGAACCTGAGCGCTAGTGCTGTGAGAAAAAAAAGTTAGTCGGGCACTAAACGCTAATACTTGATAGCGATATCACTGTAATAGGCATTTACACAAAGTAAGAATCATAGTTTCACCAATCGTGCATATTGCAGCGAAGATGAGCTTGCTGGTTTGTAGAGGCCGGATTTTTAGGCACTAAAAAAGGTCGTTTTAGGCGCCAAAATTAGGCAGGCACAACCACGTTTTAGGCTTCCAAAATAGTAAATATAGGCGCAATAAGTTTTCACATAAATGTAAATAATTTGAAATGAAGACGTGCGTGAGCTTTATCTACGAAAGGAAAACAAAAATGTTATTGCTTAAGATGGCACAAATGCGTTAAACAGTTGAACATACCCGTGCAATGTGCTTTGTCCCGCATGGTTCGGAGAACACAGTTTCTCCCGTGTTCCGCGCGGTGAGTCAAGATTCCACTGTCCAATCAACACACTCTTGGGTGTTTTCTGGGCGTGACTGAGAAGGGCAGAGCACGAGCAGACAGCCAGATCGCTAAAACACCAGAAAACAGGGATTCCTCCTATTGTCCGGGTCAAATCGCGTAGAGCCAATTTCTCCCCTGCCAGGGAAGCACTCGCGTAGCCAGGGGGGAGAGGAGGTTCAACACCCCCCACAAAAGAAAACTTTTCAGTTTTGCATGCATACAAGCCCACTTACGAACATAGAGTATGGCTGAAAGGCGACCCCCCCCCTCCCTTCAGAAAAATATTTCTCTGGCTACGCTGATGCAGTGAACACCTTACAAGTTAACTTACAAAAATAAAAGCAGCCTGCGCATCATATTTTTGTTTCTTTTTTTGCTCTTCACTCTACTTTCTGCTGATGGTTGTCCACGGTCTCGCATTCGCGAACCGCGCACGCCATGTCTCTGCGGCGGCGAATGTGCGTGTCCCACTTCACGGCTACTAGCGGTTGTTTCCAGGAATTGGTTGAACTACAGGACTAGGTTGAACCCCATAGTTCCAAACAGTCAGTGTTGCGCGGTAGCATGAACAACGGTCTCAAACTGATCGCGGGTATGCAACTTGAGGCTAAATAGTCTTAATTCAAGCGCCAATTTTGAAAATAAGCATTTATAGGCATTTGTGAGCATTTAGGCACAAACGCCAAAAATCGGCATTTATAGGCACTATAAAAATACTATAAGAGCCTTTCTTGACCTCTAATTTATACTCATATATCAAAGTGGCACGATAGGAGCGCAAGGAACAAATTAGGCATTTGCCTAAAATCCGCTCTCTACTGATTAGGTTATGGAATAAGTCGTCTGACATGCACACCGGCGAACGGCATTAAATTTCATTCGGTGTCCAAGAATACTCGCTGTCAGAACGCTGGAGGCATGGCCAGCCTCAGGCTTCAACAAACGTTTCCCGTTTGCTGACGTCAGATAACGAGACGTTACGTGACGTGACGAAAAACTCCATCAAACGCTTCCGTTTTGCATATTTATATAATGCGTCTCTCAGATATCACCTTCAAACAGGTACGCGGGATGACAGTGCACGCGAAGCCACCCGTCATATCCGCATACCGAGCCTTTCAATCCGCCACAGATTCCCTGCATGTAGGATGAAACCAGTGAGCACGCCTATGCGCAGGACCATGCCGACGACTTGCATTGCCCCCACGGTCTCACCACAAAAAGCGTATAGAGACGCGCGTTCCTCTTCACACCAGCCCCAGTTTCTCTTTCTATTCAGCGTGCAGGAAGACGGTGTGTATCAAGCCACATCTCCAGCTCACTCTCGGTCGCTTTCCCTCGAACCTCTTAGCGTAAAATTTGTGGTATGCGATCAGACCTTATTTCATTTGAGCTTTATAGATACAAGACATCACGACGACGGCAACAGCGACGCCAACAGCAACGATGCCGCTACTATTGCTATCACAACGACAGCTCGTTCAATACACCTCACTACCCCACTTTCGGCAATTCGGACGCCTAATTCTGCATGAAATTTGAAAGCATTAAGATGGAAAAGTTGTGGCCTGCCACATAATTCCTAATTACCTTTCAGGCATTTCAATTTGCGACACCAAAGGCGACTCAGATGCAAGCGAGTGCTCGCTGCTGTGGCGCGCGCGACAGGAGACAAAAATAACAGTGCCGTCGGCACAGGTGTGTTTGCTCATCCTACCATGGTGGTGCAAACTAACAAAGTGCTTAATCTCTCCCAACCATTAAGTGCTCGCATTTTAATGGAGCTCTACGGGCGACCTTGCAACAAGCTGCACGTCTGACATCGCACGTGAAAGCTAAAATATTAGTAAAAGAGGAAAACAACTCTGAATGCTAGTAATACCGCTTTGACCAGCTGAATCTATAGCTATAGGAACGGCAACGGGGACGGGAAAATCTTTCTTCACAGAGAAGAGACTGCACCTATGTTACGAGTCCATAATCGATGCTGGAAGATTGCAATAAATGTTTTATTTTTTCTATTTCATGCCCCAACCATAAAGAATAATGCTTTTACATTGAAGAATATAAGGCGACAGCGTTAGTTTACCTTTTTTTATAATGACAATAGCCTCACCGTATATTTATTACCACACTCCAGTGGTTAGGGTGTTCCTTATTGCCAGCACAACGAAAAGACCGAACATTAAAACATCAATGCATAATTGAAGACACCAGTACGACAATTCTTCGCACTCATCAAGAAGCCCTTTTCGTTTTTTTCCCATAACCTCTGAGCCTCACCGTGTCTCATCTGGTCAGCTGTAGCCACACGTTTCTGACGACATTGTCTCCTCTCACTGCGTCTTGGCTCTATCGCGCTCCCAGTATTATCCAAGAAACTCAATATAAATTAGCCTTTTAGCAGCCGCAGCGCATCTTACATGCAACAATAAACTAACATTCAAGGTAGTATTATAGTATAAACAATGTGTGTAATTCCTGCGAATATAGATCACATTTGTCAGACTCGACCTCAGTCTTATCAGATATGGAACAATTACTGATACCAGTCATGGATGCCCCACAACCGGCGCAATGGCTTTTTTACATTCGCAATATATTCGTTTTATACTTATATTTAGCATTTATAAATTGTGTTCGCACGTCATTATTTAACGTACACATTTGCTGTTGTTTTAACCTAATTGATTACCTATCGTATCAACCCGTTCTAGTAAACGTGGTAAATGCTGCGACCTGGTATATGCTGGTAAATCAACCTGGTAAGTGCTACAATTTTCCGTGGGTGTTTATTGATGGTCAACACACTGTGACCATGTACACAATTAACAACCCGCAGCCGAGCCATACAGACAAGTAATTTTTTTTTAAATAAATGCGTTGAACAAGGGGCATTGGTGCCGATGTGGGGCTCCGGCTATTCCTATTCTCTTACGCGATAGTCGTCATGGTAAAGTCAACAACCACAAAAGTAGATAGATATGCGCATGATTCGATATTGAAATAAGTAATTGCAATAATACAGCGCAAATGTTCATGCACTGGGAATTCACACATCGTAAACGTTCACACACGAAACGTCCGCACCTAACGGAAGTGTTCATCGAGATGGTCACACAGCACATACTGAGCACTTGCAAATTGTCGCCTAAATAAAACTTTGATGAGCGCAAAAATAAATGGTGCATAAGTAAAAGCACGAGAAATATGTGACCAGGAGTGCTTCTTAAAAATTAACTGAGCGAACGACAATAATTATTACCTAATATAGTACAAGTATTTCTATAATAATCGGAGCTCACAACCACACATTAATACAAGCATCTGTATGTAGGTGCTCCGATTAATGTAAAATCGATTGATTGACTGATCAGCACGTAAGATCGATTGGCGCGCCACTTACTGAGCGCCTCAGCATTAATATTATTGGGTCTGAGGTTAAACAGGCCTTTTTCAAACAAGTTTCTTTATACCAGCTTCCGGTTTTGTCCATGTGTACGTATTCACCCAAAGTTGGCGGGGTCAGAGCTAACAAAAAAATCACAGCATATTCACGGAGTCAATGATGATGAGTGGGGCGAAGCTCCGGAAGGAATCATCGGTAAACCGTGAAACTCTTCCGTGAAATTCGCCCAGTACATCATATAAAGAATGTGAAACATTGTGTATATATTAAACATCAAACATTTATTGTACTGTTGGTTTAAGTGGTCCATTCATTATCACCGCTTTGTGATCGGTGAAATGCAGGGAAAGTGTCCGCTCCCGAGTGAAAGAGAAAGCGCGCCAAGAGCGAGCGCCTTGTCTGCCTCCACCTGGCGAATCCAAGCGAAAGAGAAAGTGCGCCAAGAGCGAGCGCCTTTTACGATCGCAGACATCCAATGACATGCGCCATTCGCATTATACAAGCGCCATCTGTCATTTTTAAACAGCAACTCAAAGAAATACATGAAACTCCATCTAGTGAGCAATTCTTTAAACTAGAGCTCTGAGAAATACACGAAACGCCATCTAGTGAGCAATTCATTAAACTAGAGCTGGCTACATACATACTACTACAGAGGAGGGAACGACCCACACCCTAAGGAGCTTCGCCCCTAAAATTCCGGCAGATTGCATGCTCTGTGCAAACAAATTTTATGCAAAGCTGTCAAGCTGTAGCCGCCTATGCCCGAATTCTCCAGTGCACCGCTGTCTTGCAACGAACTGCCGATTAGTAGTTTGTGTAGATAGGACTATTTTCTCCGCTGAACCGTTCTGGACAGAGATCAGTTCAACTCGCTCCAGCGTTCGGCCGCGAACACATCGAGCTGGCTGTCCCGTGTTTATTCTTCCGTCAAGCGGCAATGCCCATGCACACGAGTGCAAGCCTCCGACACGCCATGGATACCTCGCTTCAACGTGCCGAGTTACGAAGAAGTGCGAAGAATAATTTCATCGGTAACAAAAGTAAGCTGTTGCGATCGTCAGCGGTCGTTTCCGGAGTTTCGCCGGCTAAAACTTCGAAGCAGTAAGAAGTAGGCTTCGCTAAGTCATCGGCATCAAGCCGGCCGGCGGCCGGTGTGAGAGCTGCGCCGGCAACGCGCTCGCCCCGACCGCCGGCAACGGTTGCTTCTCGGAGTGTCACCGATGTTTCACCGGCTGCAACTTCTAAGCGGTACGAAGGCTTCGCTACGTCGTCGGCACCAAGCGGGCGGCGTAGCGAACACGCACCGCCACACCGGTCGCCGTGGCGAGTTCTACGAGCCGGCCACCGGTGAAGCAAAGAATATGTTTCACATAAAATAAAAGCTGCTGCAATGGATAAGTTTAAATTGTCTCTTTTGCGCCATGCGACCACCGCTGTCAAACGTCTAGCGAGAAGGGAAGCGCCGATACGAGACAGATTGAACCAACATGCGGCCGCGAGCAACAGAAAGCGCGACTACAAGCCGTCTCGTTAGTTGTAAGTGCATCGCTCCGTAGCTTAACGTGGATAGAAGAGACCTGTTTCTTTATTGTGTGTAAAATAACGGCGACGAAAACTACACAGCAGCAAGCATTTTGTGATCGCGAGCTGTCGTCTTCCGTACGCCGGGGAGAGGCCTATAGCGACGCCGTCGGCAACAACGCGGTATACCGGCGTGGTGCCGCGGTTCTTCGCCGGTGTTGCTGAATGTGTGCCGCTGAAGCGTTCGTGCACGGCCGCTCGTGGTTCTTGTACGATTAGGTGCATTTTACAGACTCACGCACAGCACTGCTAAGGCGGATACATCCCATGTGACAGAGTGCCAGCTGATAATCAAAATTCACTTATCAAAAAGGCGTTGACTGTTAGGTAGTTCTATTCGCGGCGAGATCGACCTATAGGGGGCAGCACCGTCACCCCGCTAGTGTGGATACTGGTTTCGTGTGGTGTGTGTAGAAGTGCATGTGGGGCTTCTGTTTTCACATCGTGATTTTGTGTTCCGTACCCGCAGAAAACTCTTCGTTATCGATGGTGAGGTTTTGTTCGGTGCCACGATGCCGCACTTACTGCACAGAGCCAGGGATAAGCTTCCATTTTTATCCCACCGACGCGGACCGTCGCCGACTGTGGCTCGTTAGGCTTCGTAACGGCAGGACGCCTTCCAAGTACGCGATGGTGTGCAGCAAGCACTTCGACGACGATGCATTCGCATTCGCAGACGAGAAAGAATAGTGAGTAGTCAGCGATAACTTCGCTAATGTGTGCATTTATATGTTTGTTGCTGCTGTGCACTACGAGCGTGAAGACGGTCGCAGTAAGCGAACGCTCGGGGAAGCTTCCCTGTGCTTTGATTTTCCTACACTTCCGCAGGAATATTAAGCGAGAATCAATCGAGAAAGAAAATTAATTCATGGAATTTATTCTTTGCCATTCATGTACCGTCTGCGCTGTGAATGCAAAGTTTGTTCGCGCTCGGCTATGAGTCTGTTTAAACGAGAGTGCCCGAGCTATTTTGTAGTTCGCGCATGTTCCATTGTGTTTACACGGCCGCGAGAACAGTTCTCAGTGTTCCGCAGGGCAAGTACGTGCACCGAAACGCGGCAAGTGTGTATGCATGATCTGGTGCATAGTAAAGGGTATCGTTTTATGAGCCCTCACTAGCCACGTAAGCGATGAAAATGCGCGAGCGAGTTTATCGCCACTGCTGATCTTGATGAATATATTTTTCTCGCTCGCTGTCTTTTTTTTAAGAGCTTTCGCGGAAGAGATTGAGGCCTGACGCACTTCCGACACTGAACTTGCCAAAGCGCAAATTTGACAGGCATAAGCTACCTCGCAAGTACACGGGTGTCTTTGTATACATTTCGCCACAAGTTATAATTGCGCAAGGCAACTCAGTTTTGCGATTTCCGTGTCATACCATTTTCTGTTCTGTTTAGGAGACAATTTAAGTACCGAAGTGTCAGACGTGACTTGACAGAAATATTTCTCTGCAGTGGGACGAGGACCGTACACAACTAAAGCTCGTCGCGTAACCTATAAACGACAGTCCCGAAGTTATACACCTAGCCACAACGCGCAAGTGCAATGTATAAGACCCTTTTTTTTTACCACCGAGCCGCTGAAAGGCTATCCACATGAGATTTAATATTTCTCATCTTTAGGACAACGCCAAGTGCACATTGCAATGCGCTTGGACCACAGAGCGGCACCTACACTGATATGACTCTCGTGAACGGACGGTACGACGACCGCACACAGCACTCTCGACAAGTGCACTCACTGATCTTATTACAGTACATATACAGCCGATCAAGGCCAAATGCTTCTTTACATCGTGTTAGGCATACGTACGAGAGGTTAAAGTTGTACAAACGCAACGGAACAAACCGCCTTTTGGGGCCCTGCATGGCGTACGCGCACATGCAAACACAACGCGGCTAGCAGACGACGCATGGAGCAATCCACACTAGGCGCGCTTCAGCCAGTAGCCGCCAGGCGGCGACTCCGCTCGATCTCGCGGCCAATAGGCGATGCGCAAAGCGCCGACGACGCCATCTGCCGCCACGGCTCGGAAGCGTTGGTGGGTCCTGGCGGGCAGTGTTCCCGCGAGCGTGTACGCGAGTTCACGGATGGATGTGTTTTCATCGTAATTTAGCGACTCTATCGGGCTTCAGCGATGTCAAAAAATAACTGCTGCGTTGTCGGCTGCTCAAACACACAAAAAAAATTGTCAGGAACGCACTTCCACAGGTTTCCGGTGCTATTTCATGAGCGAGAGGGACGGCGGCGGTGTATGCGATCATCGGTGCAGAATGTTGGATTTGCGCTTCTGCACCAATGATGACAAGCTTATCGTTTATTTTTTCACAAGCTTATCGTGCTGGTTTCAAAGTTTTACCAACGCTGACCCTTCGCGTGGCCGCACCTGTGAAATCTATACGCCGGTGCGACAGCGCTCCCTCACAATCTACTATATAAACACATGGAACGTAAACGAAGCTACTGGGTCGAGAAAAAACGTTGGTTCACGCGTCAACGCATGCAGGCATTAGTGATCGGGATGTTACAAAGAAAGTGGTGTACTTACGATGAGCTCCACTTGGTAGGGAAGCTTGTTGACGCTTGTCTGTGGCAAACACATGGCGCGTATGGTGACATGGTCGTCCCACACAGCTGTGACATCGGACACATGTCGACTATTATAAAGTGCTGCTCCTTTGCGCACACTATCACTGCAAAAGTAATTGGAATCACACGTGTGCTGCACGAAATCGGCTGTATTCTACCTATTGATGGCACTCGAATGCGATCATCGGTGCAGAATGTTGGCTGTGCGCTTCTGCACCAATGATGACAAGCTTATCGTTTATTTTTCACAAGCCTTTCCGCCGCCCACCGACAAGAAGGCCGTACGCCGTTTTCTTGGCTTGTGCGCCTATTACAGACGTTTCGTCAGGGAATTTTCACGGATCGCCGAGCCACTGACCCAACTCGCGAAGGCCGACGTCGAATTCAGGTGGGAAACGTCGCAAGTTCAAGCATTTCAAGTATGAAAGCGACGCCTGCAGACACCTCCAACACTTGCACATTTCGACGAATACGCCAATACGGAAATCCACATCGACGCAAGCAGCGTAGGACTCGGCGCCGTCCTTGTGCAGAAGACCGACGGATTGGAAAGGGTCATCAGTTATGCTAGCCGGTCGCTATCAAAGGCAGAAATCAACTATTCCACAACAGAAAAGGAGTGCCTGTCCATAATAATAATAATAATAATAATAATAATAATAATAATAATAATAATAATAATAATAATAATAATCAATCAATCAATCAATCAATCAATCATTTATTTAACGTGCCCAGGAACAACCGTGAGGTCTTTGTGCAGGCGCACGCAAAAATAATAATAATAATAATAATAATAATAATAATAATAATAATAATAATAATTTATTCTGGCATGTGTACAAAACATTTTTATGCCACCGAGATGAGGCAAAAGGCAACTGACGAAACTGTTTCCTGACTAGGCCTACATCCCGGCTCGTAAAAAAAACAAAAAAAAACAAGGACAGCGGTGAGGAAAGCGAGACATCGGTACAGCACAATTAAGCAGCATCACTATAAAGAAGTCATGGAAGGTTCATACCAATTTCAAGCAATTTCGCTATAGAAGTACAAAAACCTATAAAAACCATTTCATGTTGATATATCCATCAGAGTAATGTAGAGATACAATAGTATCCATCATAATTCAGAATTCAAGTGGAGCTAACAATGTGTGTAGCTTAACAATTGAAACGCAGTGAAGTACAACCAGGTGAACAGAAGTATACATCGCAAGTATACTTCTGTTCTGCGCTACATTAAAGTTTCGCCCCTACCTCTACGGCCGGCCATTCAAAGTTGTGAGCGACCACCACGCCTTGTGTTGGCTAGCTAACTTGAAGGGCCCTTCAGGTCACCTCGCACGGTGCAGCTTACCACTTCAAGAATTCGACATAATCGTCGTTTACAAGTCCGGAAGAAAACACTCCGACGCTGACTGCCTGTCGCGCGCCCCCGTCGACCCACCGCCGCAGGACGACCAGGAGGATGGCCGCTTCTTGGGAACCATAAGTGCCAACGACTTCGCCGAACGACAGCGAGCGGACCCAGACCTCAGGGGCCTTGTGGAACACCTCAAAGTCAGGACCACCATTGTTCCGAAGGTATTTACGCGGGGACTGACGTCGTTTTTCTTGCGCAACGGTGTCCTCCTTAAAAATAACTTCTGGCCGCTTCGAGCCGATTCCCTTCTCGTGGTGCCCTCGACATTGCGACCAGAGGTCCTCCAGGATCTCCACGACGACCCAAAGTCTGGACACCTGGGTGTTTCTCGTAAGCTCTCAAGAATACAGGAAAAGTACTGCTGGCCGCGCCTTGCCGCCGACGTCACTCGCTACGTAAAGACTTGCCGGGACTGTCAGCGACGCAAGACACCGCCGACTAGGCCAGCCGGACTTCTGCAGCCTATCGAGCCACCTCGACGGCCGTTCCAGCAAATCCGCATGGACTTACCGGGGCCGTTCCCGACGTCCAATACCGGAAACAAATGGATCGTCGTAGCGACCGACTACCTCACCCGCTACGCCGAGACAAGGGCCCTACCCAGAGGCAGTGCCGCCGAGGTAGCAAAGTTCTTCGTTGAGAACATTGTCCTGCGTCATGGCGGCCCAGAGGTCCTCATCACCGACAGAGGTACGGCGTTTACTGCTAACCTAACTCAAGCAATACTGAGATACAGCCAAACAAGCCACTGCCTGACCACAGCGTACCACCCACAGACCAATGGCCTCACCGAGCGGCTAAACAAGACCATCGCCGACATGATGTCCATGTATGTTGACGTCGAACACAAGACGTGGGATGCCATCCATCCGTATGTGACCTTCGCATACAACACGGCCATGCAAGAAACGACGCAAATGACGCCGTACAAGCTGGTCTACGGAAAGAGCCCGGCAACGACGCTCGACGCAATGCTACCAACCGCCACCGACGAAGACGATCTCGACGTTGCGGCCTATTTGCAACGCGCCAAAGAAGCTCGACAGCTCGCCCGCCTGCGCATCAAGAACCAGCAGAGGGCCGACAGCCGTCGCTATAATCTTCGACGACGACACATGGAGTACCAACCCGGTGACCGTGTGTGGTGTGTGGGTCTGGACGCCGATACGCCGACGTGGGCTCAATGAAAAACTTCTTCGGCGATAGTTCGGGCCATACAAGGTGCTTCGAAGATTCGGAGCTCTCAACTACGAGGTTGTCCCGGACGGCATTACGAACTCCCAGCGACGCCGCGCACGACCTGAAGTCGTCCATGTCGTGCGCCTTGAGCCGTTTTTTGCGCGATAGCAAACACGGGGAGTCTACTTTTTCCTTGGTTATTGTAATTCATTTGTATATGCACTTGTTCCTTTTTTTTCCTGATATGTTCTGTAGCAAGCATCGGGGCGATGCCTTTTCAGATGGGGGCTATGCCACGCCCGCTTCTTCTTTTATTTAGCCTGGTGTCTTCTTTATTAAGTCTGGTGTCCGGCCCATACGGGCCAGGAGGGCAATGAACTGGTTCATTGCGAAGCTCGAGTACTCAGCGGCCGAGCCCCAGGACTACCCGCCATTGAAGAGGACACAGATGATGGGGTGACACGGCGTGGCATCCTAGACAAAGATTAGATCGCTGCATCGGGGTACCTCCTCACAAGGACCTCGACAGACACGAAGCGCGAGACTGGCGTCGCCTGCAGACCAATACCTTTCCGAATCTGCATAGGCTTCACGTCATGTAGCCAGACAGATATCCCAACGCATGCCCGTGGTGCGGATATATTCCAACGCTCACGCACATAACCTACCCCTGTCCCGAGTGACCGGCTACAGTCGACACGGGACATACGCACCCAATACACACGTGGTCGTGGGAGGCGCGACTCGCTGAACGGACTCTGGGAAGCCAAATGGCAACCCTAAGTCAAGCCCGCCGAGCCGCTATAGCCAGTGGAGCCTTGGAAGAAGGGCCCCACCCGCAATGAACCACATTTTTTTTAATAAATGTTGTTTCTCTCTCTTCTTTTATTTTGATGTATTCGCGCTTGACCAGCAAGGGCGGTTATCAACGCTCGACGCTGACCACGCCGCAGTGTTCGAGAAGCTTCGTTAGTGTAGTACATCGTTTTGTTAAGATTGCACGCAGGACGCGAATAGTCTAGATTATTCCAGTGCTTGCGCGACAACCAGTGATAAGACTTGAAAGTTCGATGCGTGATGTCTAAAAGACGGCGCATCCCAGCCATGAGCAGTTGATCGACGGTCGACGCTCTGTTCGCCGCTATCACTGCATTGCTGTAGTTTGACTTTCAGTTTCCCGGCCACAAGTCCGGCCAAATAAAGAGTTTCATCTCGGACGTGCTGACTGCTGTCTTCGTCGACGTCATGACCACGTGAGACTATATTAACGGAAATCAGAATATTTAAGAGCTCTATCGATATAGTCATAATTGTCGTCTATTATTTTAAGTTCATCAATTAGTCGATATGGTATATCGGACCGTACATATATACAAACACCACCACCCCGTTTTTCTGGCCGGAATGCTGAGACACAATCGTGCCCATAAAATTGAACACATTCATCTGAGGAAAATCACGTCTCCGTAAAATACATGAAGTCAAAAGGGTGCTCCGTGTTAGCTAGCAGTTGGTTCACTTCATCATATTTATTACACAGACGTGTTGCATTAAGATGAAACAGTGAAAGGTAACCATTTGCACTAAACTGCAGCGAAGCACGACATAAATCATAGATTGAGAGCAGCATTATGTACTATTGAAACAAAGAGTTGAAGACTTAAATTGTTTGGCAGGATCATTGTAAGCGGTCTAGATCCTCCTTACTTCGTACAATGACCGCTCTTGCTCCAGCTGCGCGTCTTACCAGCACTTTCCCGTTTCAGCGCCAGACGAACGCGTAGCCAGATTCTGCTGTCAATTCCTTTGTTCTTTTTAGGAGACTGCGGGATAACCTGTCAGCTTTTCACAAATGAACATGCTATCGCTTTCATCCTTCAACACTCGCCTGTTAGAGAGCCATGTGTCACGCACTTCTTGGCTTACGAACCGCACGATAACACCGGGCGTCTTTCCTGGCTTCGCATGTAGCCTATGCAGACTCATGACTTCATTATGAGTCGCAGGTGGCACCTTCAATTTCTTGGCTGTGTCGTTTAGCTGAGTCAAGAGGTTCTTTTTATCGCTTTTCGCAATAGCATGTATTTCCAGGTTTGATCGGAGACTGCGAAATTCTATATCGTCTACGTCTCGTCTAATCCCTGTCAAAACTTCACCAGTTCTTGCTTTTTCAAGACTCGACCTTTTTCGTCAGGTCCTTGGTGAGTTTTTCTTGAGCACGCAAGTGTGTGTTGAATTCATCAAACTTATCTGACAGCACTTGTACAGAAGTTTTCAGTGCTCCCAGTTTATCAGGTAAACTGAGAAGTACGTCTATATTCTGATTCAATGAGACTAGGTGCTCTGGTATTGTTTTGACAGCCCTTTGTCCGTCTGAGTCTGCTTGACTTTTTTGGTTACCACACATGCACGCACTACGTTGCCATTTCCATGCCTTTTTGACTTAGACTGCGGTGAACACTTCGATTGAAACACCAGAGTACTCATTCAAGTGAAACAGAAATTTGCAAACATTGTAACCCATGCATTTTTCATCATCCTCAAGATCTTGTCGGCATGGGCAATATCGTGGGAGAGACATGACCAAGGTAATCACACTTCAACAAACAAAGCAGATGGCAGCAGCGGCAGGGAGTGGCGTATCGCAAGGTGAAAAAAATTGTACACCAACCTGAAAACGTTCAGAGCAAAGCTCAGATCCTATGTCCGCCGCGCGCTGCCGCTGCTGCCAAATGACGACTAAGCCCCTCGTTGATGCTCCGTAGACGATGCTGCTGCCTGCTTGTTGATGCAGTTGGTAATGTTGCTCCAGCTCTGCCTCTAGGGATCATCGATACTGGAGATTTAGGAGCTTGCTATTTATGATGGAAGCTTGTCCATCGCCGTAGTAGCCGATAGTTCTCATTGCTCCCGCTAGCTTGGCGTAACAAAAAGGTTGAAAAAATTGCTGGAGTGGCAATTATTGCGCATGAGTGAAGCCAAGTCCAACAAAAGAAGGCAGCTGCGCTCGTCATGTTAGTAGGGGTACAGTAGACCATCGGCGTTTGGCGAAGCAAAGCGAGCGTTTTCTCCGCACGCCAGACTAGTTCAATATGGCAACATTTACGGGTCAGATATTGCTCCAAGTGTGCCTTTGTGTTACTAGTTTTCGTTAGTAATCCTCAAAGTCATGGCAAATTTTATGGGAGATGAATCGCCAATACTCCTCTCGACGGCTTACTTTTGTCGGCAAGAACGACCTTTTATTTTATAATTAACGTAGTGTTTACACTATCAGATCAAAGCCATTTCATCTCTGAGTAGGCACCACCAGAAAAGAGCATGTTTCCGAGCTCTCTGGTGGGCAAAGGCTGGCTCCACTTTTGCTGGCAAGGCGTTGCGAGAGCTCCCACACCAGAATTTTTTAGATGCGAAGCAGCTTTTGCGCTGGGCTATGTTCGTAGTTCCATTGGCGACCATCCGCTTTCTAAAACCTACCATAGCCATCTGTAACATATTGAGCGCGCACTCGTGCCAAGTCTTCTTCGTCTTGTTCTTCGACCGCCTTGATGATGATATGTACAGAGCGCGTGCTCGCGCCAAGGAAAAGTCTTCTTCGTCTTGTTCTTCGACCACCTTGATGATGATACATGCAGAGCACATAAGGGGCCCGAGTTGCCGTATGCTATCCTAGCTTGGCGTAACGCAGAAATAACCACGTGTGCTGGCACGCGCTAGCTTGCTGGGGCCTGTGTAAGGGGCTGGGTAAGACGCTGTGGCCTCTCCCCCTTACACTCTCTCAGCAATCACGTGATGGCGTCGGGGAAAGAGATTCTGCAGACGTGGGGAACGGGGTTCTGCAGACGCGCGATGAACCCGCGCGGCGTGCTCCAACAAGAGTTCGGCACGAGTGCCAGCAACAGCAACTACAGAGAATTCATGGTATGCTCCACATGCAAGGACGCGTTAACATCGGGCAAGGTGCCTGTGATGAACGGAACTTTAAGTCGACCCATGCGCTCCCTCGCATGCCCACATGGTTCCCTTTAGTGGGAGACGGTGAAATTTTTTTTAAGCTTCCATGGGCGTAACACAGGCAAAGTATAGCTCTCAGCACACGCTCGCGCGAAAGAGAAGTCTTCTTCCTCTTGTTATTCGAGCGCCTTAAATATGATATTAATGCAGACAAAACCACATATAGCATAGCCAACTATAGCAGCGGCGCTCGCTCCACTCCGGCGCGTGCTCTAGTTTGATAGGAGACCGCTAGAGGGCCACAACTGCGCGCTTCTTCTCTCTTTCGACAGTCGTCAGTCAGTGCGCTTCGATACTAATAACATGAACAAAGAAGACAAGGCCGTGTCACGTCTTTATATGACAGTAGAGGAATTGTACGGAGCATTCACGGTTTACCCGATTATCTACGAGCAAGCTCCTCTAACATAATTCACTTCGTGGATAGGGTGGGGATTTTTGGCCTTAAAGAGCACTGACACCAGCATGGAAAAAGTTTGCAGTGGCTTAGCTCGGCTATGCCAGGATATACGTAGCGTTAGCAAAGGTTCAGATGAATATTCTTAGCTTTCCAGATTGTCTAGGATTATTAGTCTTCTTCTGTTCATTCTTCGTACGCCGAACTGCTAATTGCCAGGCAACTACTTCGGGATCCGATGAGATAAGCTTCTCGGCTCTTCTGCACCGTCGACCAGCATTTGCGCTCTCCTTCTCCATGGCGTTACCCACCTGCAAACGCCAGTCAGAGGCGCTATCAAGCGGCCCCAGCCGCATTGTCAGACGGCGACTGCACAGCGAAGGCGAACAGCTGGGCGCGCGCCGGCGCCACTGTGTCTATGGCTACGACGTCAATCCTCTCGAATGCGGTGCAGGCCAGCAGCGGCGAGCCGCGCGCGCCGGCGCCAGCGTGTCTGCGCGGCGGTGTCGGAGAGCGCGTGAGATGCCAGCTCCGGTGACCCAGCTGTGTGACATCACTGATCCTCGCGCATGCGCAGCACGGCTCATGACCATCCGCGCGTAATCGGCTCTGGCTAGGCAAGTGTAGCTAACGCTACAAAAGCTAATTTTACGCTGACGGACTCATCAGTCGACTGAGTAATATGTGGGTGAGTTTGACTCCGAGTGAGTCCGGTTGAGGAAAAGTTTAGTGCGTCTGAGTCTGAGTGAGTCCGGTTGAGGAAAATTTTGGTGAGTCTGAGTCTCAGTGAGCCCTCAGAGCAAATTCTTCGTGCTTAGCTTTCACTTGCACAGGCAGGAAGGCGTCAGTCCGGCAGGTACCAAGAAATGGTCCCTCGTGTCGCCGCGGTTTGGCTAAAAAAGCCACAGTTTCGCCGCAAGGGCGAAGCAATGAATGCGATAGCAAGAAATTGGAATGTCACACGAAGAACGAGAAGCACCTCGATACTTGCAGCGCGCCGCTGAAGCACACAGAAGGACGCCCGAAAAGAACGCACAGGCATGCACAGGGCAAGCGTGAACTAACAGCTGTCGCTGTTTTTACGTCTTTATGCTTCAGTAACGCGCTGCAAGTATCGACAATGAAGAATTAGATGCTCTTAGATATTTCTTTTTTTTAAGCTGCGGAGCGTGGAGTGAATCCTGCGTTTCCTGCCACACGGGGGCGTCTGATGCAAGGAGTGCCCGGTGTTTGTTGTTTTTTTTTTTCCTTCCACATCACGAGTGGGTGCAGAAAAGGGCCACTTTGTCGTGCGCGCCGCAAGGGCAGTTTCCACACTGAAATAAAATTACGAGCGCTTCGTGATAGAAAACATGCTCAAGCCCCTCCAAGATTTACTTACCACCAGCGGTAAATGGTGTATATTGTCACGTGGTCGTGACGGTGAAGAAGACTCCAAGAGGACTCGGAATTGCGTAACTCTTTATTTGGCCGTACTTGTGGCCGGGAAACGGAAAGTGAAACAGCAAGCAAGGCACGCTGTATACTTATAGCGGCGAACAGAGCGTCGGCCGTCGATAATCTGCTCATGGCTGGGACGCGCCGTCTTTTATACATCATGCATCAAGTTTTTCAGTCTTATCACTGGTGGTCGCGCAACCAATGGAATAATCTAGACTATTGGCGTCCTGCGCGCAATCTTAACAAAGTGATCTACTACAATCCCGAAGCTTCTCGAACACTACGGCGCGGGCAGCGTCGAGCGTTGCTAACCGTCCTTGCTTGTCAAACCGGAATACATCAAAATAAAACAAGAAGCGGGCGTGGTATTGCCCCGCTCGGAAAAAGCATCGTTCCGATGCTCGTAACAGAACATGAAAGCGGGGAAAATAAGTGCATTCTCAAAGAAAGTACAATGATAAAGGAAAAGCAGCCCTAAGGTTCGCTAACGCGTATAAAGCGGTTTAAGGCGCACGACATGGACAACCTCCGGTCGTGCGCGGCGCCGCTGTGAGTTCGTGATGCCGTCCGGGGTGACCTCGTAGTCTAGAGCGCCAAAACGTCGAAGAACCTTGTATGGTCCGAAGTATCGCCAAAATTTTCACTACGTCCACGTCGACATATTGGCGTCCAGACCCAAACACGGTCACTGGGCTGGTATTCCACGAAGCGTCGTCGAAGATTGCAACGGCGGCTGTCGGTCGTCTGCCGATTCTTTATACGCAGGCGGGCGAGTTGTCGGGCGTCTTCGGCGCGCTGAACGTAGACAATCACGTCGAGGTTTTCTTCGTCGGTGACGTTGGGTAGCATGGCGTCGAGCATCGTTGCGGGGTTCGTTCCGTAGACCAACTTGTATGGCGTCATCTGCGTCGTTTCTTGCACAGCCGTGTTGTACGCGAAGGTCACGTACGGAAGGATGGCGTCCCACGTCTTGTGTTCGACGTCGACGTACATGGCCAGCATGTCGGTGTTGGTATTATTTAGACGCTTGGTGAGGCCATTGGTCTGTGGGTGGTAGGCTGTGGTCCGGCGGTGGCTTGTTTCGCTGCATTTCAAAATCGCTTGAGTAAGGTCAGCAGTAAAGGCCGTACTTCTGTCGGTTATGAGGAGTTCTGGGGCGCCATGGCGCAGGAGGATGTTCTCAACGAAGAACTTGCCTACCTCGGCGGCACTGCCTTTGGGCAGGGCCCTGTTTCGGCGTACCGGGTGAGGTAGTCGGTAGCTACGACGATCCATTTTTCCGGAAGTCGACGTCGGGAACGGCCCCAATAAGTCCATCCCGATTTGCTGGAACGGCCGGCGAGGTGGCTCGATCGGCTGAAGTCCGGCTGGCCTTTTCGGCGTACCCTGTACGGTCCGACGTATCGTCGAAGAAGATTCTCACTAAGTCCTCCTCGGCGTAATGGCGTCCATACCCATACACGGTCACCGGGTTGGTATTCCATGTGGCGTCGTCCAAGGTTGTAGCGGCGGCTGTCAGTCGTCTGCTGGTTCTTGATCCGTAGGCGGGCGAGCTGTCGTGCTTCTTCGGCGCGCTGTAGGTAGGTGGTCAAGTCGATGTTTTCCTCGTCGGTCACGTTTGGTAACATGGCGTCGAGCGTCGTTGCCGGGCTCCGTCCGTAGACCAACTTGTATGGCATCATCTGCGTCGTTTCCTGTACGGCCGTGTTGTACGCGAAGGTCACGTACTGAAGGATGGTGTCCCACGTCTTGTGTACGACGTCGACGTACATGGCCAGCATGTAGGTGATGGTCTTATTTAGACGCTCGGTCAGGCCATTTGTCTGTGGCTGGTAGGCTGTAGTCCGGCGGTGGCTTGTTTCGCTGTAGTTTAAGATTGCCTGAGTTAGGTCCGCAGTAAAGGCCGTACCTCTGTCGGTGATGAGGAATTCTGGGGCACCATGACGCAGTACAATGTTCTCAGCGAAAAAATGTTGCAGTGGCTTAGTTCGGCTATGCCAGGATAACGTAGCGTTAGCAAAGGTTCAGCTAATTATTCTTAGCTTTCCTGACTGTCTAGGATTAGCTTGATTATCATGCTTACTGCTGCTCCAATGACACAAACACGGTGTACGTATTATGTGGCACATGTATATTTATTTTTCCAGGCAACTACATCGGGATCCGATTAGTTAAGCTTCTCGGCTCTTCTGTGCCGTTGAGAAGCATTTGCGCTCTCCTTCTCCATAGCTATACCACACTGGCAAACGCCATTCAGAGCCGCTATCCAGTGGCTCCAGCGCAGTGTCAGGAGAATAGCTGCGCGCGCGCCGGCGCCAGTACGTCTGCCAAGGCTACGACGTCACTCCTCTGGAAAGCGCAGACCGGCGGCGGCGGAGTGCACGGGAGCTGCCGGCTCCGGTGCGTGAAATCATTGATCCTTGTGGATGCGCAGCACGGCTCTTGAGGATCCACGCGAAACTGGCTCGGCTAGCCCAGTGTAGCTAACGCTACGAAATTTGGCTACCTTGGAGGCACTGCCTTTGGGCAGGGCCATTGTTTCGGCTTAGCGGGTGAGGCAGTCGATAGCTACGACGATCCACTTCTTTCCGACAGTCGACGTCGGGAACGGCCCCAGTAAGTCCATACCTATCTGCTGGAACGATCGGCAAGATTGTTCGATGGGCTGCAGAAGTCCTGCTGGCCTTGTCGGCGGTGTCTCGCGTCGCTGACAGTCCCGGCATGTCTTCACGTAGCGAACGACGTCGGCAGTAAGGTGTGGCCAGTAGTACTTTTCCTGTATCCTCGCGAGCGTGCGGGAAAAGCCGAGGTGGCCAGCCGTGGGGTCGTCGTGCAGGGCCTGCAGAACTGGTCTCAGGGCCGAAGGTACAACATAAAGTAGTTGGCCCGGGCCGCAGTGAAGTTCTTCTTTACGAGGACGCCGTTTTTCAAGAAAAATGACGCCAGTCCTCGCCTGAATACTTTCGGAACAACGGCGGCGCTGCCCTCGAGATATTCCACCAGGCACCTGAGTTCCGGGTCGGCTTGCTGTTGTTCAGCGAAGTCGTCGAACCTTATGGTTCCCAAGAAGCAGTCATCCTAGTGGTCGTCCTGCGGCGGTGCGTCGACGGGGGCACGATAGAGGCAGTCGGCGTCGGAGTGTTTTCTTCCGGACTTGTACACGACGGTAATGTCGAATTCTTGAAGTCTTAGGCTCCACCGTGCGAGGCGACCTGAAGGGTCCTTTAAGTTAGCTAGCCAACACAAGGCGTAATGGGCGCTCACAACCTTGAAGGGCCTGCCGTGAGGTAAGGGTGAAACTTGAATGTAGCCCAGATTATGGCAAGGCACTCCTTTTCTGTTGTAGAATAGTGAGCTTCCGCCTTGTATAGCGACCGGCTAGCATAACTAATAACCCTTTCCAATCCGTCGGTCCTCTGTACAAGGACGGCGCCGAGATAGTGGATTTCCGTATCGGCGTATTCGTCGAAATTCGCAAGTATCGGAGGCGTCTGCAGGCGTCGTTTCAATTCTTGAAATGCCTCGACTTGCGCCGTTTCCCACTTGAACTCCACGTCGCCCTTCTTGAGGTGAGTTAGGGGTTCGGTGATCCGCGAAAATTCCTTGACGAAACGTCTGTAATAGGCGCACAAGCCGAGAATCGACGTACGGCCTTCTTGTCGGTGGGCAGCGGAAAGGCAGCGATGGCAGCTGTTTTCCGCAGGTCGGGGCAATATAAATAGCTCGCCGTTCTTTCGCCAGCGCAAGCATGGGGCATGGTAGGTATATAGATAGGCAGTACAGGAAGAAAAAAAATGGTTGAGTTGTCTAATGCAGCGGGGTGAGGAGCGAGGGGTCGATGGTTCGAATCACCGGTCGGGTTCTTCGGAATTTTTTTTCTTCAACTTCAATCCGGGACATAACGGCGACGGCAAAAACAGCCGAGAGTGTCCATATACCTGCTATCGCAATAAAAGTTCAGAAGATCCTATGTCCTTCGCGCGCTGCCGCTGCTGCCAAGTTGGCGATGTGGTTCCGGCTCTGCATCTAGGGATCGTCGGTACTGAAGTTTTTGTGATTGCCTTTCACCTGAACAGGCAGGGAGGCGTCAGTCCGGCAGGTACGGAGGAAATAGTCCCTTCTGGCGTGACGGTTTGGCTGAAAGAGTTCAGAGCAAACATTAGATCCTATGTCCGTCGCGCCCTGCCGCTGCTGCCAAATGACGGCTACGACTCTCGTTGATGCTCTGTAGCCGACGCTGCTCACATGTATGCCGTAAACCATTTGGTGTTTCAATTTAAAAAGCAGTAAAATATTTCATTGAAGTTGCATTTGCGAAGGCTTGCAATAAAGCTAATATCACACATCACAAAATACTACGACCACCGTCATTATTGGCCCGATCTTTACACTGGCCGCGCACAAAGGTGTGTTTTGCTGCCTTCACGAAAGTGGCCTTTGATCGCCTCGCGACGCAGTAGTCTTGCTGACAAGTGCTACGTGGTCGCTAAAATGCTGGCCCTGTAATGACGAGCTATGCGTCTTATTGTTTTGCCTACGATGGCTCCGAAACCCTCATGCATCATTCTATAGTTTGCCCACGTCATTAACAATAACAAGCATCACAAGCGTCAAAACAGACGATTTCGCCTCACACACGCCATACACCTGAGAGAAGATACTTGTCACATTTCGCTCGCAACCGCCGACGAGATCAAGCACGAAAAGTTCTTTTAATAATTCAGGGGCCCCTGTGCAATCGAACGTAGACTCTGGAATTGAACTAATTTCAGTGAAGTCTATTAAATGCATTATCAATGGGATAGCGTTAAAGAGCTCGTTACGCCGAAATTCCGGTGTGGGCGGCGTCGTCGTCTTTGGATGTGAGCGAAAAATCAGCGCTATCCGCGAGCGAAAATTCGAGGTTGATGTAAATAAAGAAATCATAAGAAAAATTCGGTTCCAGTGTGCTCGGGGATTCGAACCTGCGGCCCTCGCTCCGTGGCGCGATGCGCTTCGCCGCTCGATCTCCACGCAATACATTATCTGTCATACTAACGGCGAGAAATTTATATAGTACACCATTTAAAGTTTGTCGTGCGCACATCTCGGAGGTTCTTCAGCGGCTTGGCAGAAAACCCGCGAGATGGCGCAAAGGCTCCACGTGCGCGTTTTCCGTGTGCTGTCGAGCCGGTTGAGCCACATGCATGAATACTGGAGCCGGAGGGCGTAGGGATGGCTTGTTTGCAGGTCGAACCGTTTCGCCCACGTGACTATTGCGATGACGTCACCATCTACGTCACTGACGACGCGTCGTCTAGGGATTTTCGATCGTGGCGCCTTTCCTGTTACTCAGTGAAGGCCCTCTGCGCCCTTCGGGCGCGGAAAACTAATCGTGGCTTCGCCCTCGCTTCGCGAGTGCGGCCATTTCGCTAACGCTCAATGCCCGGTTGGCAGGATCTCCGTCACGCGCTACTGGCCGCTGTCGCGGCCACGCGCTGTTTAGGCCGCGCGCCTGCCCCGAAGGGGCAGGCGCCCGTCCGTGCCAGCGTCCGTGGTGTGCCCGTGTCACTGGGGCGCACGTAACCCACGAGCCGTTTCGCGCTTCTCTGGTAACAGACTAATGCAACACCACACAATACCCTGCCAGAAAAAAAAAGAAAAAAAGAAATGAAATGGCACAGCAGCGACGTTCGAACCAACGTCTCGAAGTTTCGAGCACGACACGTTAACCGCTGTGCCACTATGGCCAATCGGTTGGCTTCGCACAGAAAGCCTGAAAAACGCGCCCGACAATAACGTGACGCGTCGTCAGTGACGTAGACGGTGACGTCGTCGCAATAGTCACGTGGGCGAAGCGGTTCGACCTGCAAAAAAACCGTCTCGAGGGCGTACGCACTTTGGCTTTCTTTGCGGCATGGTTTAGGTGTCGACCGAAAAGCGAAGCGAGGCTAGCGATTGGGAAGGCGATACGAGCACGGGCCCATTACGCTATCGCATTGTACTCTTGAAAGCTTTACTACGGAAAACTGCGCAAAATAAACAGGGACAAGTGAGACACACGCACAAGCGCAGTGCGTGTGTCTCACTCTTGAAAGCGAAGCTCATGCGTCCCCCAAGTTTTGGTACGGTATTGAATGCCTGCACAATAGTTTTGTTGTGATTTTTTTGTCTCTGTTTGTGTTTTTTAAGCAGCTAAGCTGATTTGGCGTTTGTCAGTCTTTCGTGTTCCCGGCGTTTCGTCTTCCGTTTTCGCCATTCCCTCTCCGCTATCGTTCTTTCTCTGATCATCCTATACTACAGTTCTTCAGCATTCGTGTTGTAACCGCCATCACTGCCGCAGCGGCCGCACTTTCCATGGAGTCAAAGTATTTGAGGTCCGTGTACTTAGATTTTGGTGTACGTTAAAGAACCCCAGGTTGTCGAAATTTCCGGAGCTCTCCACTATCGCGTCTCTCATAATCATATCGTGGTGTTGGGACGTAAACCCCCCCCCCCCCAAATTATAATGTTCTAACTGCCACTCCTGCAGAAGCAGCATTGCCTTTCAGTTACGTACAGTGCGGTTGTAAACAAAAGTCACAGTTTCGCCGCAACGGCAAACCAATGAATGCGATAGCAATAAATTGGAATGTAACGCGAAGAGCGGAAAGCAGCTCGAAATTGCCAGCGCGTCGCTCGAGCCCAAAGGACGCACGAAAAGAACGCACACAGGACGAGCGCGAACTATCATGCGTCACAGCTCGGCACTTGAAGCGCACTGCTCAAACATAAAGCAGGACGCACGAAACGAACGAACAGGTACACACAGGACGAGCGCGAACTAACTGTCGCAGTTGTTACTTATTTCTGTTTGAACAGCGCGCTCCTTTCGCAAACGCGGCCGCTGCAGCGAGCGAAGCGACCTTCGTCCTCTCTGTAACTTCAGCGCCGACATCGCGGGGAAAGCACAAGACATACAACCGCCCGCTCCCCCCCCCCCCACCGGCCGCCCCCTTCTTTCCTCGAGATAAGCGCACGAAGCGACCACGCCCTGTAGGACGAAGAGCAACGGCGTTCGAAGGAGCGGGGCGACGACCTTTAAAGCGCGCAACGCGCGCACATCGCACCATCTAGATGGTGACCTGGAAAGCATGCTGAAGGAAATGGTGTATATAAATACCTCGCCGTTAGCAGACTGAAAGACGGTGCTGTTAGTGGCGTAACCGTCTAACGCCGCGCGTTGGAAAGCGAGAGGTCGCCCGTTCGATTCCGCGCGTCGGAAAGTTTTTCTGAATTATTTTTCTTTCTGGCTTATATATATATATATATATATATATATATATATATAGCCATATACATATACGGTGCATGACGGCGGCGGCTACGGCAAAAATCAGCCGAGACAGCTCACACATGATTCGTTGCCCTGCTTCCTGATTCCGAAGGCCTCACAGTTTTCACGTATAGTATACAGAATTCCCTTTTCATGTGACCGTGTCTACATCGGTCAGACGGGCCGATGCCTGAATGACAGGCCACGTGAACACCGCTATCTCTTCCCCACAGGCACTGGCGCAACTTGCCTCAGCATTGCAAAGGCTGCGGCTGCGCCCCAGATTTCAAATTAGCGATCGTCATTGGCAAAGGGAGAAACAAGAGTGAACGTGAAATCTGTGAGGCCTTCGAAATCAGGAAGCAGGGCAACGCGTCACGTGTGAGCGAACCCTCGGTTTTCCTCACAGATAAAGAATTCGCTTTTCTAGATAGCTGGTAAGCTTCGCGTTGAATTTCGTTTCGGTGTTTCACATGTTTCGTGCTCTGTACTTTTAGGTGTGTAACTTTGACATGGCTCAGGTGGCCTTTTAGGCATGCGCTGCTGATTCGTGTGTGGGGAACCGTGCAATTCTTCAATAAACATTCAGTTGTAAGTCCAGCACTTGTCCTGTCTGGTTATTGCTCTTTTTTGCAGTTTTCGTGTGGTTTGTCGCTGCTTTCATCTTCCGATTACCAGTCTCCAACTTGGACACGTTGGCCATGCGTCTTAACCAATCATTTCTATAGCGGCTATGAATCACAATTTGAGGGGAAAACACCAACGAACATTTAATAATGCGAAAACTTTAAGTGCTTCATCAGATGCCGGCCTTGAAAACACGTCGTGCGGTACAAAAACTCACCTGTCCTATAGCAAAATCGCGTTAATAAAAATATTAGCACAGCCAACCAACAGCTTGCACCAAGTCGCACAAGACTCGGTCACGTGAGAGCTGATGGGCACCTAGCTCGTCCTCAGTTGCGTAGCCAGCGGATGGCACATCGGGCCCCCTCCCCTTGAAATGTTTTTACCATGGCACACAGAGCCCAAAATGACACACGACCATATCTAGCTGCGCGGCCCCCAGTCCAGATCAAGAAGCCCCCCCCCCCTACCCCCGAAAAAAATTTCTGCCTATGCTACTGCTCGTCTTGACTTGGCTAGGCTTTTACCCTCTCATCTATCTCTTTCCCATCCCTTGCTATACTATACTGTACATAGCTATGCTTGCTCTCTTATCTATTTTTAGTGTGTATCTGTTTCTCTCTATGCCTGTAGGCAAACCTCGGCCAATAGAGCTCAGCTGTACAACTCCAATAGCGCGTATGTACCCGAGAAATGAGACAAATCCCACTGCTCATCACACTGGTGCGCTAAAAAATTCGGCATATCCCACTACCGTGGGAATCAATGTTATGCGAAGCATGCGCGGGATTGTGACTGTGGCGTAATTTTTCATATTGAGCGAAACGTTGCGGAATGACGCTAGAGAAATGCCGAAGTGATATACACACACTCATATGCTGACGAGTAGCATGTGTATTATATAACCAGTTGTTTAAAGTTGCGTAACGATGCCAACAGCAACAGAGATGTTACCAACACCAGACGCGGTAAGCTGATAGGTAGTGCTTATATTCTTCAATACTGGATAGCACGAATCCGAACAGCACAAAGAAGAAACACAAATGCACAGGACAGGCGTTACTCGCAAGTAACCTTCATTGAGGAAAGTTGCACGCGCAGGCGCACTGCACGTATATTACAGTCACAGTTGCAGTTATTACAGTTGCGTTTGAGTTGTTATGGTTACACTTGTCCGTTATGGAGGAAGAACACACGCACGTTTCACGAACCATTGTCTATGTGTTGAAGGGGTTCTTGACAGTTCTTGAACAAGGTCATCATCACCGTGATCAGTGAGCACCACCAGCTGGACGAGACTTGTTAGTTGGATCCGTTCGTGATCGCGGCTACGAGGGTCTAGGTGTTGTGAAGTGCGTGGTATAGCACAGCTGGTGGAAATCCTGGATGCTTCTTACGATGAAATGATGTATGACGCCTCCTGTCCTGAACGTGGCAGCGAGGTCTTTTGATGCCCTGTCCACATTCAAGCCGTCTTCCACGCAGTATAAAGACCAGGCGTTGCTGGATCATGATAAATCAATGTTGAAGTCACCGGTAATGATGAGAGGCCTGGCTCTCTCGGTAAATTTGTTGTATGAAGCATTGACCCCGGTTTTTGCGTAATCGATGTGGTCCACGTTGCGGATCACGTGAACAGTGCATGGTAGTTGAGCGTCTTCCAGGGGTATTCTGTCTTCAGCTTCCTCACTTTTCTTGCGCCCGCCGCGGTGGTGTAGCGGTTACGGTGATCAGCTGCTGACCTGAAGGTCGCAGGTTCGATCCCAGCCGCGGCGGTCGCATTTCGATGGAGGGAAAATGTTAGATGCCCGTGTACTGTGCGATCTCAGTGTACGTTAAAGAATACCAGATGGTCAAAATTCCGGAGCTCTTCGCTACGGCGTCTCTCATAATCATATCGGGGTTTTGGGACATAAAGCCTCAACAGTTATTATCACTTTCCTTACGTGTCAATGTGTGTGTTCGCGGTTACTGTGTTGGTTGAGACTTTGTATCACCTGTGGCACATACCCGCATAACATGAACTCTGGTATGCGGGTATGTGCCACACGTGACTGAGAGAAAGGTTTTCATGACGTACGTGACAGGTATTTTGCGTTATTCATGCCATGACAAGTGAATCGTGTTCGTCATACACTGATCCCCTGCTATGCCAATTTTGGTATATTACAAGTTATGGAGACGACCAGGAGAGCGCCCAGACGTAGGCGGCTAGATAGATAGATAGGTACGTAGATAGAAACGACCGAAGTGCCTGAGGTTTGGTAAGAAATGCTTCGCGTTTAAAATCAACAAGAGAACACACAGGAGGCGAACACCGATTAGCGGCCGCACGCTGCCGCTTCTCTTGTTAAACATCTGTTCCGAGAGCTTGGGCGGTGATTGAGCGCGTGCCGGTTTAAAATGATCATTTTCTATATGCGACATCGGGCAGACCTGGACCATAACAACTCAGCAGTAAAATCACGGTTCCTGCAGAAATGGAACCCAGGTATTCTGCCCATCAGTCAAGTATTCTGCCACACAGGTACTTGAAACCACTTTCACAAAGACTCTATAACGTCGACATGTCAGGCAAGAACTCACATTAACAGATGTAATATTGCTTGGCAGGAACGTATAATCGCAAGAGGCGTCGCACTATGTGAATTCCGTAATGAGTGGGCGGTTGAAAGCTGCAAACGCATTATAAGGGGATGACGTATAATTGATCATTATCATCATCAGCTTCAGCATCAACAAAGTGTGCTGCTTACGAAGGTGCGGTCATTGCCTTAAAAATGCGTAGTGCGTACTTCACAAATGTAATTGCAGAATGCGCCCCAGGAGAGTTTACAACGGACAACTACATCGTGGATTACCAATTATCAGCAGTGCAAAAGACACGAGGGGACAGAAGAGACGACACCTAGCGCTCGGTGTCCTCTCTTCTGTCTCCTCGTGTATTTTGCGCTGTTAGTAGTAATTCATAATCACAGTATACCAACATGCCCAATCCTGCCTTCTTATGTACTTTGCGGAGTAATGTACAAAGGCAGTAATGCTCGCATGAGGCGTTCAAAGTTCGATTTAATGTCAAACATGTGTACTTGCTCACTGCGGTTAATTTTCTTTACATCACTGCGTTACAAGAGCATAACAGCTGTCTAAGTTTTTTTTTTTTACTTTCGCAAGTTTTCTGTTTTTTTAGCTACTACGGATAACTACTACAGAAATCCACCATATAAAATTTAGCTTTTTTTTCACAATTACAATTTAGTAAAATTGTTTTGGTTTATCTTGCTGTTCCTTCTTCTCCCGATTTACGGCCTGTCCCCTAGAGTGGGTTCTACGAGGTCCCTGTCGAAGCAACAAACCAACCATCCACTTGGCGGGAGAAGAAGACGACAAGGACAAGGAGCAGCCGCGCTACCGCTTCCAGGGCAAGCTGTTCACTCTTCCGCAGGAAGAATCAAACTGCCCTTCCAGCTGCCTATCGCGTCCAAGTGCCTGGCTTCCATCGCACTTACCACAAGGCAGGCTGCCGGCTACCCAGGCATTTCTTCAGCCCCGCTGACCTGCGGTTTCTCAGCCGCCGGCCGAAGCGATGAACGCCCCGGTACGCCGTACTCGAATCGCTATGGTCGTCACGTGCTGCTGTCTCGTAAGTACTGCCTCTTAGCTGTCAAAGCGTCATGGACTAGAACGGCGTAGCCTCGATTTGATGGTTTCTCTACAATGGATGAAAGATTGTACCACAGTTAAAAGTTCGTGACGCTCGTAACAATCCAACCGAGTGCGCTTGCAGCCTAATGGGAAAGAATAGAATCTTAAGAAGCTAAAGGAGTTACTTTGTTATCTTACAAAGGTGAAGTTTGATTTTCTTTGACAGATGCTATCTAGCGATGTACGCTTTTCACCTCATACTCTCTAAGGTGTAGCATTTCACTTAGAGTGCAGAACTTGTAAAGTGTTCGGCTATTGAAACGCTGTACTCGGAGCGCGTGGTGGTGGCGGTAAGGGTGACGGTGAGAGCATTCGCGACGTATGGTGGCTGCATCCGGTAAACAGTCGTTTAGTCTGTGGTTCTCGGTGGCGCCGGCGGAGCGTCGAGGTTTGAGGGCATGGCAAGCAGAGCTCCGCCGCCGCCACCAAGAACCACAGACCGAACGCTTGTCTACAGGATGCAGTCACCATGTTTCACGAACGCTGTGACCCTCACTGCCAGCAGCCACCGGCTCCGGGTACCGCGTTTCATTCGCCGAGCACTGTACTTTTGCTCCTTTTATATTATCTAGCTTTCATAAAGCCAGAAGATCACCAGTCACAAACCGTTCATAATGTTCCGACAAACGTATCTCGCTCAGGGACAATTCGCGATCGCTCAAAGGTTTCTGCGTGTTGCTGTCGCCATTTAAGCGCGCTATTAGGCGTAAGGCTTTGGCGGCGTGCCACATTGTCTTGATGATGGCCAGCGTACAGAGGCACCTTGTTCCGAAACTTCGCCTTGCTAGAGCCCTGACTACAATAACCAAGACATCAGACGCAGCTAATGAACGGTCACTGTCGTAAGAATTGTCGTAAGAACATTGAACAACTATCCCATGAAATTCTTGTAAAGAAAGAACAGCAAATATCACGCTTGCTTCAAAATCAGCGGAATTTGACGTAAAAAGCGAACGCAGTGCTCATGCTAGTAACAATGAATAGGCAGACTGATACAAATCGGTTTCTCGTAAGTTTATCGGTGCACTTACGACAACCTTGCTTTGCTGCAAGTGCAAATACTGCGTAAGTGCAACGCAATCCTAATTCAAATAAAGCACGACCACGCAAATAAAGTTATGATCCCGTCCCATCTTGTTTACTTTCTTTGCACTCAACCACAGTGCTGTTGCCAAATTTCCCCTTCTCGGTAACCGATATACCTGTAGCTGGTCCAAGTTAATTCTCTGTTTAACGAAGGAGCAACAGCCAGTAAGTGGAACTTCATTAAGCCAAAAAAAATAATTGTCTGAAAATATTAGTTTTAAAGTAAGCGGCGAAAGAGTCTTCTTTCGGGTCAACTTTGCCCCGTGCATCGCTGCTTAATTCCTTTCTATGGAACTGACATACCAAGCGGTGAGGGCTGCTGTGTATACATGGCAGGATGATAGCGGTCAGCACGTGCAAAGGGGGCGCTGACTGCTACTTTCCTTTAAAGCTTTGTTGTTGTTGTTGTTGTTGTTGTTGTTATTGTTGTTTTTATTATTAAAGCTCGATCATTGACTGCCACGAAGCGTAGTAGTGAAGACTTCAGTGGAAGCAGATGGCAGGCATTTATCAAGGTCAAAGAAAACGGAAAGAACTCACTAAGAACTAAGCCTTCGTTGGCGTTTGCAGGGCTGGAACTGTCTCTGTCTCCTGCTGCGCTCTCAGCCGTGGAGCCGTGAAACGTTCGGCGTAGCTGAGAAGTCCGGTAAGCTTCAATGCGTGGGCAATTTCATTCGGCGTATGACGGATAGGGAGAGCGACAACTATATCTGTAGTGCAATGTTTCGCTGAGTAATAATTGTTGGGGTTTTATGGCACAAAACTACGATATCATTATGAGGGAGGTCTCCGGAAATTTCGCCCACCTGTGGTTCTTTAACATGCACCTAACTCTAAGTATACGGGCCTCTGGCATTTCGCCTCCGTCGATATGCGGCCGCCGCAGCCGGGATTGGATCCCGCATCCTTCGGGTCAGTAGTCGAGTACCGGAACCCCTAACCACCGTCACGGGTTTCTTTCAGTATCGGCTGCAGATGACACTGTTCGCTATGGCGCGCAAAAAGTTTCACATTGCCGCCATTATGTCTGTATGAAGAAGCCGCGAGATATATATTGAATACCTCGCCGTCAAGGCAATTAACATCTGAGCAGTAATGTAACAACGGTAATAATGATATTATTTTGGCACAAGCTGCATTATTAAGACATCACAATACTGAACTTGGGCAAATCGTAGGCTCTTGGACGTAGCTGTAGTCAACGTGGCACAATTATTCAAAATAATTCCACGTGGAAAATTCGGTCAAACCGTAATGCTTCAGCAGTCTAATGTATGCGAAGCATTATGAGATATGTGCTGTTTCGTCTCAGCGCGACCTCCTCGTCATTTATCACGTTGTATAGTTCTTCCATCGATCTGCGATCAGTGTATTAAGGTACAACACGCTTGCTATTAAGGCTTCTAGAAAGGGGAAACGAAAATATTTTGCAGCAACTACACACACCTTTCTGTACATTGTTTAATATTTCAGGCAATATCCTTTGCTGAAAAACACCGTGCATGGTTCGCTTTTTTTTTACAACAGATTTGGTGAGTGTCAACGTCATCATTGACTTCGTGTACGCCACCAACGCGGCCAGCGACATTCTCCTGATATGGGTCATTTACTACGTAAGTGTCCCAATGTCTTATTTCTCAGGCCACGAAATATCAATAGCGCACTTGCGTATTTCAGCTGACTGCATTATTTGATACCACGCTGTGAATATCATATGTGGCATAAAATCTGTGTCACATGCAGTTTCCTACACACTAATTGCTTTCTTTTAGGCTATGGATGCTTTGTTTGCTTGCTTGTTTCGTGCTTAACTTGTTTTGATCTGCTATTGCTCGCGTCTGATGTCAGCGTTTCGTCCACGTCCTGCGATTGTCATGGCTTATCAACTGTCGGCTGGTCTCACACTTTGCTTACTTTATCTTGATCAATGACAATGTCCATGAGGTTTGCTTCTTTATTTTTTCGCCATCACTGCCGTTCCATGTCTTCGGTGACTATAAATTTGCTTGGCACGTATAGCGAAAACTAGTTAAGCAGAACTAGACTTTAACGCAATACACCAGTGACAGTGCGTTCATCGCTTACCGCAAAGTTTAATGTCAAGATTTGAGCATGTAGGTGAGGGTGAAATTACTTGTTATACAAGTGAGACCGTTTTTCAACCACTGCGCTGTCAAAGCCATTGTTACGTAGCTTACGGTGCTCTTGCTTATCCATGCTTATACTGCGCTATAACTCGACAGCCGGTAATATAAAATGTTATTGGCGATGCCAGCTAGACTTTCAAGAAAACAGTAAGTGTTTTTCGAGATTGTATACAAATGCTGGAAGAGATGCCGGTTTCGCTAACATCAAGTTCACTGTAGTGAGTTCAACGGCATCGGCATCCCTATTATCATTCCACATTTGAGTAGTTTATAGAATATGGCTCTAGCACACGGAGTATTTGTTTCTCGATAACTTTTTGCGTGAATAAAAACCGGGTTAGTTATCGCAGTGCACAGATATTCGTCTACCACATCTAGGTTGATAAACCACTCCTGCTCAGACGTGTTATGCTTTTTGCTCTTTATCTCCCTATATCACGTAGACTAAGGAGATTGCTTTATCAGTCGATAAAACTTGTAAACTAGTTTACCTGTACACTTGCTAACTCAGTCCGTTGTACCGTAGCCATTCGGGACGCATAAATTTGAAAAAGAATGAGCGGGGAGCGGAGTTCAGTTCTTTCTCTAAAACCGATGTCATCTTCACAGGCGTGAGCAGGGTTTCTCACTAGGAGAAGGGGAGGGCGCAGGCTCAACGCGGTGCCCCCTGCACCCCCCCCCCTTCGATTGGTCGAGTCCAAAAGACAGCGTGCTTCAAAATAGATAAAACATGCAAATAGAGCGATGACGTGCTTCTAACAATGATCTGCCTTTGCTAAGTGGCTTTGCGGGAGTAAAGATGAGAAGTAAACTGTTCCTGGAATGCAACATCAGGGGCCTTCTGCCGTCATTATCGTCAAAAACTTACGTGGCCATAGCCATTCTCATTAAACAATAACGGAACAGGTCAGACTGTTTAAAAACATGGGGGCGACCTTTGCCCCTTTCAACACCCCCCCCCTCCCATGCGCACGCCTAGTGCCATTATTGCGTGCAGTGTGTCTGTCAATTTTGTACAAATTGATTGTGTGAAAATGTAAATTGATTACCTTTACAACTGCGTCTGCAATGTGCTCGCTACATCAATACCAATAATAAGCACCAACTTTTATTCTCGTAGCATACCAATCAACGCAACGCAGGTGCCATCGCCGACTCTGAGGTAAGTCATTCTATAAGCTTTCGCAAAAAGAAAGAGTGTTGTTTACTCAGGAGCTTTGAAGCACACGTGTGACCTTGACACCTACAGGTATCATTCGTGAAACAGCGTGATCTGTCTTTTAGGTCGTCACAGCAGTTTCTAAAGGCGAACCATGAGTTTGAGGGCTGAAAAAAAAATTACGAACAGCTTCAACTGACTTAACGTCGCAAAGGCTGATTAAACAGCGGAGCTTGTGGCATCCGCGCGCCTTCTCTCCGCTTTCGCTAACGCTGTGCACGCCCTCCTTCCCCTCTTACCAGCACCACATGTGCACGAGCGCGCACTACCATTGGTCGACTCCTTTCACCGGCACAGCGAATCGCGCTCCTGCTCTCTCCTCCTCTCCACACTACCTGCACCACTCCCGCCATAGCTTCGTCTTTGCTCTCCTTTTTTCTGCACAGCTTCACCATCACCACGTCGCTACCCCTTCTCTAACAGGCTCAACTCGCCCTCTCGTCCCCTCAGCTTTATCCACGCTGTCCCTTTCGTCGAGCTTCGCTCTCGAAGCTAGGCTAGAGTGCAAACGACGAATCTCCAGGGATTCCAAGACACCACAAGCGCCGACTAAGGCCCTAACCGCACGCACACGTTACAACGCTTAAGCGCGTGGCGTGCCCTCTCTCGATGCGCGCCCTTTCCCTATGAAGGGAGAGGGCACGCAGATTCGTGTAGCCACGCACCTTCTCTGTCAACAGGGCGAGGGCGCGGCCCAGAGTCTACACACCGCGCGTTGACGCGTTGTAACGCGTATGTCTGGTTAGGGCTTAACATTTGAAAAGGCGTGCTGGAGCGGAAAAGAAAGTCGCCACAAAAACTTAACTGCGCAAGAGGCGATACACATCAATCCGGCACACGTGGGGGTCTAAGTGGGGAATAACTGTTCAGGGATTTTATTTCTACATTATGCAAGTTAACCGATGGTTGGCTCTCGCGTGCGCTACCACTATTATCGATGTGCCAAGCCACAACCATTAGACGTATTTCTTCAATTTCGTGTCTGCACAAAAGTACGCATTCGTCAAATTTCGGCGTGCATTTACACTCTCGAGAATGTAAATATACGTTAGAGTGTCAGCCTCCGGTTAGCGATCTCTTATGTTCCAATAACCTCTGTTTAACACAGCGGCCTGACCACCCTGCGCAGGAACGGCCGCAGCTAAAAGAAACCTTAAAACACCACACCTGTACCGTAATCAGTAAATTTGGTGGTGTGTTGGAGCGGCGGCGGACAACTACGGCACTGTGTTGTGATCTCATAACAGCTTTCGCTGTAATACGGCTCAATTCGCCGCGAATGCGAGTCTCAGAAATTTAACATCACAGGCACTTGTGCAATTGAGTGAACTAACACTGACTCACATATACGCTTGTTCTGCGCAGCTGGTAAGAGGCGTTCTGAAGCTGTTCATCGCGTGGAACAGCTTCGCCGTTTTCCTCCTCTGGTGCTTGTCCTGCGTTACTTCAGTGCAGACCACTTTCCTGCAAGTAAGTGGGACAGAGTGTTGTGAAAAAAAGTCACAGTTTTGCCGCAACGGCGAAGCAATGACTGCGATAGCAATTAATTGGAATGTAACGCGAAGAATGAAAAGCAGCTCGAAATTGCCAGCGCGTCGCTCGAGCCCAAAGGACGCACGAAAAGAACGCACACAGGACGAGCGCGAACTAATGCGTCGCAGCTCGACACATTGAAGCGCACTGCTCAAACATAAAGCAGGACGCACGAAACGAACGAACAGGTACACACAAGACGAGCGCGAACTAATTGTCACAGTTGTTACTTATTTCTGTTTGAACAGCGCGCTCCTTTCGCAAACGCGGCCGCTGCAGCGAGCGAATCGAAGCACCCCACCGGCCACCCCTTCTTTCCTCGAGATAAGCGCACGAAAGCGACCACGCCCTGTAGAGCGAAGAGCAACGGCGATCGCAGGAGCGGCGCGCGCACGTCGCGCCATCTATGTAGCCACTAAGAAAGCATGCTGAATGACGTGGTGTATATAAATAGCGCGCCGTTAGCAGGCTGAAAGACGGTGCTGTCGTGGCCTAACGTCTAATGCGGCGGGATGCAAATCGAGAGGTCGCCCGTTCGATTCCGCGCGTCGAAAAGAATTTCTGAATTATTTTTCTTTATGGCTTTTCTATATATATACATACTTATACATATACGGTGAATGATGGCGACGGGGACGGACATTTTCCAGCCGAGACTGTCCATGTAATTGCTATCGCAATAAAAGTGGGTAACTGAGGTGTCAGGTTGCTTGACCAATTCAGTGAACGAGCTCAGGTTGTCACCTTGAATGGCACACAAGAAAGGCGTTGCCTACATTTCTCTGTGTATCTCAATATGTCTTTCAGCTATTGAGGGCTTCATTTTTTTTTCACGCAACTTTACTTTCGAAACCCTCCTGATAATGCCTTCATATAATTAGAAAGAGCTGAGTAAGTGTGAACTCCAAGGAAGCCGCGTTATATGAAAGATTACTTACAACAAGCCCAGGTTTGCTCAGACTCAAACGATCCTGACCACCATCTAAAGGGACACTTGAGTGAAACAATAAATCAGTTTAGACAGATGAATTATTCTTACAGAACTCTTTTGTCATTCATTTCGCCATCATAAGTTAATTATTAGAATAGAAAACGAAGGTCAGAGCGTCATGTTTCAATTTTGCGCCACAACTTAGGTCAGTGAACGTCAATGTGACATCGCGAATTTCAAAGTCTGTTAGCGTATTTTGGTCACATTAGTTCGTTAAAGTTTTCTGAAACTTACTTTGTTAATACTTTGGGTCTATTATAACACAATGTAAGCTATTTTTAGCCACAACTATCACGTGGGCCCTAGGCTCCTAGCAGATGCCGTCAAAATCCATGACGTCACGCCGAGCTGGTGCGGGACGTTCAAAGCGGCCTCGCCACTCATATTTCCTTTTCGTGCGTTTTCTCGCTTACCAAGCGTCTTCTCGCGGCAACAGTGGTGCTTTCGGTATTTTGAAACTGGGATTTACTAGTTCGAAATAAAATCGTTTTTCTCTGTAGTTTTCTTTTAACCATGGTTTGGCGCAAGCGGGACAAGGTCTCTGTTGAATAAGCCAAAAATAATGCTGTGCGGTCTAGCCTTCCGAGGTCAGACCATCTGTCGTAATGGTTCACTTTAAAGTAGCCAGGTTCGCCGTGTTCGAATAAAAATTTTGAGAGTTCGACTGTATCCTGAGACTTTCTGTAGTTCTCAGGGCATCGCCGAAGTTCACGCATTTTCTTGGCGCGACCACTTTCCGAGCACTTTTGAATACTCATGTTTACCCATAGGGTGATAAGCAGCAAACTACTAGCTCATAAACGCGGAACAAAAACAGCGTCGACACTTCGCATATTCTTCTGACAGTAAGAAAAGGGTCGCCTCCTTATATCCAATATTTATATCTTTGAATTATCTTGTATTTGCCTTAAAGTAGGCCATTGCTTCTTTTATCATAACCGTCTAAATGGAGAATGAGTTTGAAACTATGAAGACACCTGCTTGTTTTCGACAGGTTCCACTTAACGCTCGAAGGGCTAACTCAAACGAATCAACTGAAGTCAACATGACGCCAGGGGCCCTGATAGGCTCAGAGGTGAGTGCATCTGTACAACAAGTTGTGCTTTCACATAAGCACCTCTTTCAATAGGCATCTTAGAGACTCATTTCAAAAAGTAAGAGAAGCGAATGCAATTTAAAACTTGAATTTCAATAGGTGAGCTGAACGCTTGCTTATTTACCATTCTATGCAGAAAGCTTGTGTAATGGCTGAAGCAATCACAACACAACAACGCTGAAATTCGTACGCCATCATCCAGCACTTAATCCAAGTATCATTGCTTTCGATGAAATAGTATGTAGACACCGAATGAGCGTAGTTCTGCCATATAGTAAAATCTCCACTATGCGTATGATGTCCATCCACAGCGGTATCGTAGACAATCGCGGTGCAGTTCCACAGAATTTTCGCCAATCATTTGGACAAGGCTAGAACAGAACTCCGTCTTCTCCTTAAGCACACACAACAAGGCGCCCACCGCGGCAGTCGCATTTCAACAGAGGCAAAATGCTAGAGGCCCGTGTAGTGCTTAGATTTAGGTGCACGTTAAAGAACCCCAGGTTGTCGAAATTCAAAATCCCCGCTACGGCGTGCCTTATGGTCATGTCGTGGTTTTAGTGCGTCAAATCCCAGAAATTAATACAAGGCGTCGGAAGAAAAGGCACCGCACCAGCCTTCAACTGAGGCCCCTAACGCTTGCCTCCATTCTTGAATCGGAGTTACGACATAAACTTCCGCTCCTGCATGGGCAAACACAGAAATGAAAAGCAAAACAAGAAAGAAATGCGCAGATTGAACGAAATGTTGGGGCATAAATCACGTAAAGCTTTAGTTTGGGAATGTTGCATCAGTGTAAAGGACGACACAAGCCTGTATCTCCTCGCCCAAGATATTGTTGGCTGTCTGAGTCTCAAGGACGAAGGCGATGTCATGATGCTTGACGAGGAAAGAATGTTAAATGAGACTTCGATGTGCTGAAAAGTACGACACACGTCAGGGTACAGTTACGTCTTCGTACCCCTTGTGAAGCAGTGCACCCCCACCCCCGCCCTCAATTCTTTAATGTATAATTTCAACATGGGTGCTGACGGACCATACTGAACTTTATTTAGCACAGTTCCTGTAAGCAAGTTTATGAAGTCTCATACCCTACACTCTAAGAAAAAAATCGAGCATTTGGGGAGTATTTCTGCCACACAACTATAATCGTCATCCACCTCGCCTACATTCCTCGCGTTATCACCGCGGTCCCGGCACTTCCCGGTCACGAACGGCGCGCGCGTTATCAGCGTGACAGAGCATTCTTGATTAAAGTCCCTGGATATTCTTGGGAAAGTACCGTCCTTCTTTTAACCGAGCCGCCACGCCGAGCACCCTCCTCTCCCGCCTTCCATCTCCCCACTTCACGGGCCGTCGCCTGGGAAACGCGCGCGTTATCTGCGTGACATAGCATTCTTGATAGGAAAGTGGCGCGAGCCGGGTTATAGGGCCGGCGCTCGCACGGTGGTCGTTTGGGAGAGGAGATGGATACGGTTTGGACACTTGGGAGAGGAGGGTTGGACACTTGAGAGAGGATCTGGAGGAGAGTGTCGCTACTTTCTATATATCAAGGGACTTTATTCTTGATAGGAAAGTGACGAGAGCTGGGTTTTCAAGAAAGGAAACACGTGCAAACCAGATGACGATTATTTTTGCGTGGCAGAAATACTCCCTAAATACTCGATGTTTTCTTAGATTGTATAGCTGAATAAGAGGCTCCTAAGGAAGGGTCAGCTGACCGCCCCTTCCTAAATGTTCGTGTACAACCCTGGCTAAGAGTAAGCCCATAACTCAATGGCACGTTCTCAGTGCTCGAGTTTGCTGTCCGGCCCACTCCGTGTTTTGAGCACATATCCAGTGACACAATTAGTCCACTAAGCTACGAAACGGCAAGTTGTCTGCTCAGGCGCATACCCAGTGGCCCCCTGTCCTCATTAAAGTTCACTACATATGCTGTAGCGAACCAGGAGGTGCGACACTTGTCGCACCTCCTGGTATCACTGTGAAACATCCTCTCAATAGAACAGTGTAGGGACATTCCTTCTTAGCACAAGTTACCCTACTATTTCTATTTCAGATTCGTGGAGGCTTCCGCTTTTGGACTCCGCTGGCTGTCTTCACAGTAATAGCTCTCATCAGAGTGAGTGCTGCCCTCTTTCCATGCGTGTTTCATATTTCTCTTCTGTTTGTTATTTTCTGTTTCTTTAATGGCTCAGCTTCGTACAGTTGAATACACATAGTAAACAGATTTCGAGCAGAAGATAACTTCTTTAAAACGAAATAAGTACAGAATCCCTCATCGCTGTATTTCCTGCTGGAAGTCGATTTTCATTGTTTAATTGCTGCTCGAAACTTCTTTGCAATATAGATCGCAGGTTCCGTTCAGGGCTAAGAATTCCATATAACAAACGCGTATAACTGTGAGATGCCTAAGCGTACGGCTAACAAACTGTCAACGCAATCCCAGCTTTTTAAGATCTACTTCCACTGGATTTATTATACACTTCGCACTGGCGCGAAGTGAAGTTCAACTTCGAGCATGCGCGGAACACATCAACAAGCTAAACTTCTTTTCATTCGTTTTTACTTGACGCGCGTGGCATTAGACGTTACTTCATTGGTATTTGGACCACACACAGGCGCCTGTGCTTCAAAAAAGAAAAAAAGAGGAGAAGTTTGCGTAGGGGCTTCACCACATATGAAGATACACGTCAGACTTGGCAGTAAGGAAAGTAATTAAATTACTTTTTGCTTTAATGAATTACGTAATGAAGCACTTTTGCGGGCAGGTAATTTAATGATACAATGAATAACTGCAAGTGAGTAATTTCAAGAAAATTACTCATTTTTTTCGCAATAACGTTTGACTAAAACAAGAAAAAGGAAGCGCGGAAGTGGGAGACAGAAAGTTAGGTGGGCACATGAGATTAAGAAGTTTGCGGAGATAACGCGGCCGCTGCAAGCACAGGACCGAGTTGATTGGCGGAACATGGGAGAGGCCTTTGATCGGCAGTGGGTGCAGTCAGGCTGATGATGATGATATTGGGGGTGATGATGACATACAAAATTATTGAGCAGAATTAGTGAAAGCCATCTGTATGCCCTTCAGAAACCATTTCTTTGAAGACATTTCGCTGATCTATTTAGGATGTCAAGCACTGCTATATCTGCAATAGCATTGATATGTTCGAGTAATAACTAGTGAGGCACCTTATCCTATGTCGCATTCAATACTACGTTTATTTGCTCATTCGCATACTCGAAGGGCCCGAACCCATTACAGAGAGAAGCGAGAATAGTTGGTCAATGCTTCATCGTCACTTCTGGCACTGGATATGACAACGATGGAGATATGAAGGTTGTTCCACTGATTATGTGTTAGTGGTATGAAGCAGTTGACAGTTCGTGGATGAAGGACTTAGCATTGCTCGTACGTCCATCGTAATATAATCGACAGCGCAACGGCTTTAACCCGTTGCGCTGTCGATTATATTACGATGAACATCCACCAACTAGCCCAACTCGCGATCCTGCTTCAGCATGTTACTGGTACGACTTGGTGGAACGCCATGGTTAAGTGGATGATGTTTACGAGATGATGCGTGCGATGAGCGTAGTGTAACAACTGGTCTCCGAGAACTCGGTTCCAGTTGTACAACTCGTGGACCACACAGAGACCGCGACGTTCGCGTCTTATAATTGAGTGTCCTTCAGAAATCAGTGGTACCCGCCACGATGGTCCAGTGGTTATGGTGCTCGACTGCTGACCCGAAGGTCGCGGGATCGAATCACGGCCGCGGCTGCCGCATTTCGATAGAGGCGAAATGCTGGAGGCCCGTGCACTTATACTTCATCTCAGCAGTTCCCTTCAGCACTGTGAATGATACAGGGCCCTTTAGCCAATGGGAAGTGCGATGAGCCCCTCCACATGTATTCACGCGCGTCGTGTGTGTGCTCAGCGTCTCCCTGGCGTCTGCACGCACGCGTAGGGCAGGCGAGTAAAGCGAACAGAAGGCATCGCTGAAAAAAAAAAGAAAAAAAAAGGCTGCACACACCGCAGCTGGTGCCCTCCGCTTCGAATTTCTCAAATCGTCAGCGTGTGCTGTGTGACCTGTGAGTTACAAACTGACGCTTGTATTTGGTTTAGATAACAGTGCTGACGCTTCGACAGCAATCGTTCGTGACTGTATTGCGCTAATCCTAGGAACCATTATAAAGTTCTCGGCGTGTTAGGCTTAGCATGCATGGCTAAACAAAGAGCTTATCTCGCAGATTATGACAAATGTACCTGATGCTTTGTCCTCAGCATGAGTTAGCACAAAGGTATGGCTCATTTCGCCATTTATTTTTGCTGTCATCGCAGTGGGCGAATAGCAAGCGCAAGTTCGGTTCGAAACGGGCGGTCGCGTATGCATGGGCGCTGCCATGTTCATTTCTAACAACAGTTACCGGCGTTTATTGATACGGCAATTAAAGGCACATCTCATAAATGCCAAGAAGAATAAACATATCCCGCATCGATGTGGCATAACACGTGCCAGACAAGCGCAAATGTTTCTACCCTGCCAATTGTAAGGTAATTATATCTGTAACTATGTTTTGCTGCGCAAGCGTGCGGTTTGCTTACATCCCGCAGCCTTGGTAGTGCTGAACGGTAGTGGTGAGATGAAGTGCAGATATAGGTGCACGTTAAAAAACTCCAGATGGTCAAAATTTCCGGAGCCGTCCACTACAGCGTCCCTCATAATCACATCGTGGTTTCGAGACGTAAAACCCCAACAATTATTATTATTATTAGAAATGCGTCGTTACCTGGTCATAATCTATATGATACCCACTCTATGCACAGGTCGCCGTCCTGATGTATTGCTTCGTGGGCTACCTGAGCCTACTATCAGAGTGCGCCAGCGACAGCGTCTTCGATTCGCCCGTGGACATCATTCCCAGCTCGACCGCTTCTTTGTCATCAGTGCCGCGGACGCCGTCCATGCGCACTCGTAGAGAATACGGGGCTTCCTCGAGAATGTCGCCCCAGGCATCGACTTCACACGCGTCTTTGACGAAGACTAGCGATGCGCAGTGAGCTCACCGCACTACTACCAGTTTACCTAACCTGTCGTGACATTTACCTGTAGTCGCGGCCTTCATACTGGTGTAGAGACCGGTGTTCCATATCCTCCTACGGATGAGTGTCGCTGTGCACCGGTCGTTTCGATATGTTTTCGCAGTGGTATGTGTGTGATTCCTGGCTGTGTCGCCTTGCTTAATTAATTTTGCCGTATCCTTTTTTTTCAAGGCAAAACGCTAAAGAATCACTCCGAGGCGTTTATATGTACGTAAAGTGTTCTGACGATTCCTAGAAAAGCATGATTATTCAGAAAGCTTGCATCCACAAATAAATTAATGGCATGTTAAGGCCATGTTAGTGCCATGTTCAGTGCAGAGTTTCAACACTGCCCATGTTGAAAGTGTTTTGGTTAACTAAGGCATTTTATCTTAAATACAGAGCTCCACAGTGTTACCATATACTCTTATCCCCCACTATTTTCAGAGCACCTTACTTTGCTATCGCACCATCGATCATCGATCTGTGCAACGCGCGGCTGTGGGCGACAGGCGCGTAGCCGGGGTGGTAAGGAGCCTAGGAGCCCGCCTCAAAATTTTGGTGCGACATGGTGTTTTACCGAAAATAATGAAAATCTGTTTTTCTTGAATAGTCAAAGCCTTCTACAAATGCCCCCCCCCCGAAAAAATTCCTTGCTATGAGCCTGGTGAGCGACACTTATATAATTAAGTAGAAAAAATGCGATCCTATAGTTTCGGTTTTTTAACCTAACGAACTTGTCATTATTCTCGGGCTTCTATTTTTCTTCTTCGTCGTGCAGGACCACCGCGCACTTCGAGACCACCATGCCTAGCAAGCAGCGACGAAAGACAAAGCGAGGGGTCGCAGCCACGCCCACTTTGAGCTCGCTCAGCGAAGGGGTCGTGTTGCGGGTGGTGCCCGGTCCGGCCTTCAAGAGGCCTTCCTACGTGTGCTCAGTGTCGCCGCCGAATATGCGACACTCACGACAGGACGATGGCGGGCGCTCGGACGAAGACACCCCGTCGTCCGGCATGCCGGCAAGCTTCGACGCGATCCAGGCGGCCACCCTCGCGTCCATCTTCGGACATATGCCATGGAGGCTCGGCGGAGGGCGCCTGCCAACCCGCACAGTTCCGTCCCCCGACTCGCCCGGGAACCGGGTGCAAATAGACGCTGCCAACACGAACGCGGTCGAAGCACCACCGACGCCTATCGGCGAACTAAGACCCGACGCGTCCCGCGATACGCCGTGCACACACTTGGAAAATGACGGCGGCGCGACGTCGGCGGCCGTCGAAACGTCACTAACGCCGCCTGCCGGCGCAGCGGCAACTGCCGCGAAGCCATCCTGCGAAAGCGCGGCGAAGAAGCGCAAGCAGCGTCGCAAGGGCAAACGCTTCGCCTTCGGCAGCCAGTCGCGGCGCAGCGGTCGCCGCGAACTTAGAGCTACTCCAACGCCCTCTACGCCCACCATTTCTTCCGTGAGGAAGAAGCGTAGTGACAAGGAGATTGCTCCTCTCAGTGACCTGCCATTCGCTGCGGACGACCTGCAACGACGAGTTGGCGATGAGGATGACGTCCGCAGCAGCGGTCCTACGCCCGAGAGCGCCACCTCGATTGACGGGAGCAGCGAGTTGGTGGGCTCGATGGCCGGCTCCAGCAGGCGCGCCGCTTCGCCTTTAGTGACTTTCGTTTTCCGCACGCCTCCATCTACGCTGATAACGACGGAGGACGTTACCAAATCGTCTGCAGTCACTGAACATGTGCACGGTTGTTGCATTGTTGCGCCACCCGCTGTAGAGAAGAGAGAACAAGCAGTGCAGACCGACATATGTTAGAACGCGTTAAAAACTTTTCTCTTTTTTTTTGCTTTTTGCGTAATTCTACTGCAATAACGAATTATATTCCGGTGGCACCTTTCCTAACAAGCTTTTCCGTTTTAATGGATGCAATATTTTTTTTTTCTCTTAAAGCACCCTTCTCCTGAAGCACGCTGCATGCTTCCTAAGGGGCTTCTGTTTTCATCTATCGCTTCACCATCTTTGTCATAGGAGAATAAAATACGAAAAATATAAGGAAGCAGAAGTCTTCGTTGCAGGTCTCTCACATATTTTACCTTTCTGAACTATTCTGCAAACGAATAAGGCGACACATGTATGCCGATTCATTTCTTAACGTGTTACAAAATTCAGTATCACTTCTTTCTAAATGTACTTGTTGAAGAAGGCTCTGGTAATTTAATTGAGCTGGTGCGTTTTACTTTATTTCAAAGTTATTAAATTAATATATCTACCAAGGGTCGTCGCAGAATAGAGTGCAACTGATGTTTATGCTTCGTCAATGTATTCAGTCTCTAGAGCGTTATTTTAGCAATTCGGGCTCTTTGTAAAAGCCGCTTCTTGGGAAGAAGACATGAGCATGTGTCTGCCCCACTTATCGCGTTAACCGAGTGGTGCCTGCGAGTGTCTTTCGAACATTGTTCCTGGTTTAGTTCTCCGAAACGTTGCTTGAGTAGTGCGCAACTTCAGGGCGGCTAGAAAAAAAAACGCCAGGCCTGCGCGGAAAGCGCAGCACAGTCACAGCGACAGCTCGAACAGCGGCATTTCTAGAGCCCGTTATAAGCTCTCTTGTGGCTACTAATACAAGTACACTAGCAACGTACCCACTACGCCACAAATCATAATTTTTGTGAAGCTGGGAAGCGCCCACCACGACATCACTCTTCATTCTGCTGAGAAGCGAGGTACCATCTGTAAGGCATTATGTACAGTTTCTTGATGCGACGGCAGATGACGATGGCGAATTATGACTGAGCCTTTTGTAATGGGTTGGAAGCTTTAAAGGACCCACTAGTTACGTAATTCGCATTGTGTGACGCCTGGTCGTTATTTCACTCTCCCACCACGCTTTATAACATACGCTAACGTGAGAAAGAGATAGAGAGAGGGAATTAACTATATTGAGACCCTGAGGAAAGGGATCATGGGAGCCTTATAGGCTTCCTTGGCAACCAAGAGAGGTGCACTTGCGAGGAACCCACTACGCTATAAATGATCATAATTTTTGTGAAGTAGGGAAGCAGCCATTATGCAATTTTTCGTCATTCTGCGGGGAACGGTGGTACCTGCTGAACACCTGTAAGGCATTATGTGCACTTTGTTGATATTGTGGCTCATGAAGATGAAGACTTATGGCAGAGCCTTTTGTAATGGGTTGGAAGCATTCAACAACACACTCGTTGCACGATTCGCATTGTGTGACGCCTGGTTACAGAATTCGCGTTGTATGACGCGTGGTTGTTATTTTACTCTTCTACCACGCTACATTACATATGTTAATGTGGTTCCTTCTCGACATGAAGCCTGTATAGGGTCTTTTTGCAAAGCAGTTTCAAGCACCGGCATGGCTCTGAGGGAGAATACTGGGCTCCCACGCAGAGGGCCCAAGTTCGAACCTCGTTCCATTCTGGAAATTTTTTCTTATTTCGTTTTATTTCTCTTATTTCTAGCGATAGTGGTTACGGACACCGGCGGCGGCGGCGGCGGACAGCTACGGCGCTAGAAACGGCCCTTGCTGTGATCTCATAACAGCTTTCGCTGTGAAAAGCTTACCGCGCAGTCTGTTCACAATTGTCCGTACGTACCTCGGAACCATTGCTAATATCAACTCGAAGAACCACACAATATATTCCATTTCCGCCCAGCTGAAGACGGCATGCAAGAGGCTCCAAAGTTCGTTCTCCATGGTGGGCTCTTCTCAGCTGGGCATGCTGGTAGCGTGGTAGCGTGGTAGAAGAGTGAAATAAGCACCAAGCGTCGCACAACGCGAATTCTGTAACCAGGCGTCACACAATGCGAATTGCGCAACGAGTAGGTTGTTGAATGCTTCCAACCCATTACAAAGGGTTCCGCCATAATTCTTCATCGTCATCAGGCACAGCATGAACAAAGTGCGCATAATGCCTTAAATGCGTTTAGCAGGTACCACGGCTCTCCGTAGAATGACGAAAAATGGCACAGTGCCTGCTGCCCTACTTCTCAAAAATTACAATGATTTATCGCGTAGTGGGTTCCTCGCAAGTGCGCTTGTATTGGTTGCCAAGGTAGCCCATAAGCGCATGGTCCATTTCCTCGGCGTCTCAGTAAAATTACATTGATGTATAGCGTAGTGGGTTTCAATTTCAATTTTCAATTTTCAGTTTTCAATTCAATTATATTTCATCTCAAGGATGAGGGCAGGCTCGGGAGAAAAGTGACGTTTGTCAGTTGAGGAGAACCCGAGCCTCCCTAATACATGGCAAGCAACGTGACATAGGTGAATATAGACCATGAAATATAGGCCATTAACATATAGGCAATGAACATAGACCATGAAATGTTTGGCGTAGTACAAGTGGAAAAGATGCACGTACAGTAATGCTATGTACAGAGACTAATATACGTAAGCAGTTTCTTACTGCACAAATTCCGAAGTACAATGCAAAATGTGACGGAATACGGAAGTCTATATATATGACAACAATGCTATGCATAGAAATTGCATATACATATACACACACATATACACATATATATAGACAGTTCGAGTAATGCCTGAACCACCATTTTCTTGATTTTCACGGTAAAAGCACTTCCCTAATGTCACGTGTGGTGTAATTTTCCAGGATTATTTTTGCCTGTAGTAACTTATTTAATAACAAAGGAACAGTAAAACACAACATTTGTCGCCCAAAATTTGTTCTACAGAATGGAAGGTTCCAGTGTTGTTAGTGACGAGTAGGGTACGGAATAGCATGTGTTTCCAGTACAAAGATATCTAAGAAGGCACGATTGTTATGAAAAAGAGATTGCTTATATCTTATTGCTAGGGAATACTCGTAAAGTTTGTAAATTGGCACAATATTGTAGTGCTGAAACAGTTCGTCAGTGTGTGCATAGTAGTCGACATTTGCTATAAACATGATCGCTTTTTTTGTAGTCTGTATATTTTACTTATGTTAGTTGCTGTCGTACTTCCTCATACCAAAAGACAATAATTTACATGCGGCAAAAAGAAGCTGTTATAAAGTGTTAGCTTAACAGAAACTGGAAGAAAATGACGCATTCGTGCAAGTATGCCCACACATTTTGATAGGTTGGTAATTAGATTATTAATCTGAGGATCCCACGACATTGAGCAATTAAAAAGCACTCCTAAAGTTTTAACGGTTTCTACAATTTCAATAGCCGCGCTACCTATACGTAATCTATTGCCTAAGAAAATCTGTCTCCGCGAATGAAAAACTACAGCTTTTGTTTTTGTTGCATTAATGAGTAATGAATTTCGTTCACTCCGTGCGTTTAAGCTTTCCAACGTAGTGTTTATAAGTGTGGTCATGGCAGTCATGCAGTTACCTGTAAAGAAAATGCTAGTGTCGTCCGCGTATATTATGTATTTAGGTTTATCACTGATCTTGACAATGTCATTTATGTATAGGTTAAAAAGCAGCGGTCCTAAAATGCTACCTTGCGGAACCCCTGTGGTTATTGCCTGGAGAGAGGAAAAGGAATCGTTAATTTTTACACATTGCATGCGGTGCTTAAAATAAGATTTCAAGAGGGAAAGTGGAATGCCGCGAATACCATACATTTTTAATTTTTCAAATAAAGTATGATGACAGAGACGGTCGAAGGCCTTAGTAAAATCTATGAAAACACCAATGCAAGTTTCATTATTTTCAAACGATTTAAGGATTATTTCTTTCTGAGCTAGTAAAGCAGTCTCCGTCGACCTGCCCTTCATAAAACCATGTTGAGATAGAGATATTATGTGAAACTTCATACAAAAATTCATGAGTCTTTTAAAAATAATTTTCTCCAAGCCCTTTGAAGATATGGGTAATATAGAAATTGGCCGATAGTTCGTAAGATCATCCTTGTCTCCTTTCTTATATAACACGGTGACAACGGACGTTTCCATTTGTTTTGGGAAACAGCCTGTTGATAGACACAAGTTATAAATGTGAGAGAGCACGGGAGCTATAATATCGATTGCATGATATAATATCGATTGGGTTCCTCGCAAGTGCACTTTTATTGGTTGCCAAGGAAGCCCATAATCACATGATCCATTTCCTCGGGGTCTCAGTAAAGTTCTTCGCCCCCCCCCCCGCCCCGTCTCTCTCCCATGTCAACGTATCTTATACAGCATGACCGGAGAGGGAAATAGCGACTGGGCACCCAATGCACCCAATGCAAATTACATAACTAGGTGGGCCGTTTAAAGCTCCCAACCCATTACAAAGGACTGAGCCATAATTCTTCATCGTCATCAGTCGTCGCGTCAACAAAGTACACAATGCCTTACAGAGGTGTAACTGGTGCCTCGCTTCCCCGCAGAATGACGAATAATGGCTTAGTAGGTGCTTCCCAACTTCACAAAAATTGTGATTTATGGCGTAGTGGGTACCTTGCTAGTGTACATGTAGCCCCAAGAGAGCTTACAAAGGGCTCTAGAAACGCCGCTCTTCCAGCTTTCGCTGTGACTGTGCTGCGGTTTCAGCGCAGGCCTGGCGTTTTTTTTTTGTCATTGTCACTTTCAACATGTTTTATATAAACTTCCAAAAACATTTTTAGTCGCATAGCCTGGCTGGCTAGTCCCGGGACCAATGGTTATCCATACCGCATAACTGAGAGAGAGAGAGAGAAACGTTTATTAGTTGGCCAATAAGTGAATGTGGGAGGGTCCCTTATTCCAGGAACCCTCTGGCCTGGACCGCCTGCCGGGCCCGCGCCACGAGTTGGCGCTGGTCGGCCAGGTTCGGCTTCGAAATCGCAGCCTCCAACGCTTTACTAAGGAGGTTTCGGTCTGCATCTGTTTCTGCTGCTTGTATGGCTGGGTTGCTGCCTTTGCATTGCAGCAGAAGGTGCTCTAGGGTTTCTGCCACATTACAGTGTGGGCAGATGTAGTCGGATGTCGTTGGTTTTAGGTGATGCAATAGAACGCCGTGCGTAAATGTGTTCCTTTGAAGTCTTCTGTAGTCCGTGCCTTCGTCTCCTGAAGGTTTGGGATGGGGGGGGGGGGGTACAACCTCCGTTCAAGCCGATAGTGTTGCAGCAATTCGTGGTAGGTTAAGGGCACTGATTCGGTTTCTTCTGCTGGTGTTTTTGTGTGGGAGGTGCCTCTAATTTCGTGTGGGGAAGCCCGGTTGATGCATTCACGTGCCGCGGCGTGTGCCACTTCATTCCCCTCGAGGCCCTCGTGACCCGGAACTCAGACAGTGCAGGTGTAGGGGGGAGGAGTGTCGATGCGTTTCAGTATCTTTATCGCTCTTGTGGAGATCCTTCCTTTCAGGTAGTTGCGTGCCGCTGTTTGGGAGTCGGTGATGACCACTATGGGATCCTCGCTCGTTTGGGTGGCGAGTGCTATACCGGCCTCTTCAGCTGTATCCGCGTGTTTGGCCAGTTAGTCGCCGTCGCCAGTGCCGTCTCAATGTGGTCTGTGACGCAAATCGCGAAGGCGCTACGTCCCGGATTCTTGGCAGCGTCCACGTATCGCGCCTGCGGGTCATTACGGCGGTTGCTCCTGACGTTGTTTACCCTGGAGAGCCGCCTTCCTCGGTGATGTTCAGGATGCATGTTGCGGAGGATCCGCTGAACTTTCAGGCATTTCGGAGCTTAGACTGTATCTTGCCCTTATGTTCGTCGTCGGGTTCTAAAATGGTTGCGTATCCTGTGCGTCGGAGCACTGCTCGGCCAGTGGGTGAGAGATTGAGTCTCTCGACCTGGCTGATGAGGTGTGCTTCGGCGAGTTCTTCCCATGTATTGTGAACACACATGCGAAGCAAGCGGTCCGTTGAAGCACTTGGTGGCAGTCCTAGTGCAAGATTCGTGGCCTTTCGTATAAGTAAATTTAGTTTTTGTTTCTCCACTGTCTTTAGATTGAGATAAGGGGTTCCGTATGGTATGCGGCTATAAGGAAGGGCTTGTACCATTCGCAAGGTGTCGTGTTCTTTGAAGCCACTGCGGTGGTTGACCGCATAAGTGAGGAAACGTACAAACATTGACCAACGGAACAGGTATAAATGCATGTACTAGATTACACAGTGCACTTTTAGAGACAAAGAAAGCGATAACAATTAATGCGATAGCAAGAAATTCGAAAGGCAGAAGAAGAACGGCAAGCAGCTAGAAACTTGCTGCGCTCTGCTCAAGCACACAGGACGCAAGAAAATAAAACAAGTCGAGTGCGCTAACAAACGCCGCGCGCTGCTCAAGCACAAAGGACACAGGAAAAGAACGCACAGGTGTACACAGGACGAGCGCGAACTGTCACAGTTGTTACTTCAACTAGCCCTTACTTTGGTTAGCAGCCAGCTCACTCCTTTCGCAAACGCGGCCGCTGCGGCGAGCAAAGTGACCTTCGTGCGGTCTATCGCTTCAGCGCAAACTTTGCGGTGAAAGCACAAGACGTACAAAACTCCCCCTCGAGAGATAAGCACGCTAGCACGGTCGACCACTGCCTCTATGTCAAAGTACAAGCCGGAGGCGCACGTCCCAACTCCGGCGAAACACTAGAGAATTTTAGAATTGGGTACCCAAGAAATTTGCGAGCCGCCAGGGCGCTTGCGCAGACCGCAAGCCATTCTGGGACTCTTGCGCTCACATTGCCCCGAGCCGATGGCTACCACATGGTATGGGCCTGCCAGCTGAACACAGCCATTCCTCCCCTCCCCAGTCCTACGCGAGAGGACTAAGAAGTGACGCTACTTAGCTGCTCTGACCTAAGGACCCAGCAAGCCCTCATTGCGCGAGCAAAAGCAGCGGTATCGTCCAATGACGTCCCGGACTGAGGATGTTACCTAGTCTGCAGGGCACTTTCAGGGGCTCATACACTCCCTTTTATAATAAAGTTTTTCACAACCACCACCAAGCGCTCGCGTTTTTCTCTTTTGGGCCGCGAACAAAATAGGAGAGAGCGCGACCTCAAGAGAAGAAAATAAAGACGGTGCTTAGCAGGGGCACGTGAAGCCACGGCTCGCGTTCACCGCTGGCGTCACTTCTGATCACTAGAGAGAGAGAGAATTAAACTTTATTGTCTGACCAGGCGCGCGTGCTCTTCGCCCAGAGGTGGGTGACTTCCTTATTCCCGGTAGCCATGGCTTGCAGCTGATGCCAGAGCCCTGTCCACCAGTCGGAGCTGGTCCTCAGGGTTTAGTGACGTCAGCAACGCCTCCCACTGGTCTTCTGGATTTTCTTGGATGCTCTGTTCGTCTATGGTCGGGATACTTGGGTTGTTTCGGCATCCCCATACCATACGGTATGGTATAAAACTTAATTTGGGTCTAGTTCCTCAGGCTAAAATTACAGCGCAAACGCACTTTTTTGTCCGTCTTACTTCACTTCTTTGTCCATGCACCCATTTAAATATGATTTCATATTTTTGCGTATCTAATACACTATCATCCTTGATACACGTTTTGGTTTGGAGTTATTATTGTGTGAGCATGTGCGGTAAGGTTGCCTTGTGCTTATATATGCATTGGCGTATGAAAGAATAAAGCATTTGTTAGTCAGCGCTTGTGTCGTACGTTTCTTTTCTTCGCGGGTGTGTTGTCCATTTGCGCTGTAATTTTAGCCTTAGGATTCTGGTCACAGTGTAAGATATATATACTATGATTCTGGTTCAGCCATCTCGTTTCTTCTCTCCTGTGGCATAAGCGTATACAAGAGCCAAAGAAGAAGAACAACAAAACTTTATTTTTGAGGGAATGGGTAGAAAAGGGGGTACTCAGGAGCCTGTTGGTTGGGGCCCCATGTCCAGGGCCCCACTGGCTTGCGCCGCTCGCCTAACTTGACTCAGAAGCGCTAATTGCCCCTCTTGGTCCGAGCTGGCAAGTTGTGCCTCCCACTGCTCCCAACGTCCTACAATGTTGCTGCCTAAAAATAAGTTTAAATTCGCTGGCTTTCGGTCACACTCCCAAGAGATATGGATTTCCCACTAGCTCTTGCCACCACAAGCCACGGGACGTTCTTCTTTTGCCCTGGCCGACTGGCCACGAGTGGCGCGGTGCTACAACCCCAAAATAGAAAACTAGCGTGGGTCGCCAGCTATACGCTGCAAAGGCAGTGTGGGCAGCGATGCAGCATGGCCCGCGTCTCCATAATTTTAATTTAACCACGTGAGGCGTCCCGTGGGTTTCATCCAAAGCCCCGTGTGTTTGTATTCTGCCGTATCCTGGAGAACAATGAAGAACACCATAAGAAAAGTGACGCATGGCGTAATTGTTTAAGGCAGCGCGCTGCGGAGCGAGGGGTCGCAGGTTCGAATCCTGGGGGCGCGCTTCGGAATTTTTTTCCTATGAATTATTTACTTGTGGCTTTTATGTATACATACATACATATACATATACGGGACATGACGGCGACGGCAAACATCCGCGGAGAGTGTCCATATAATTGCTATCGCAATAAAAAGATAGGTCCAATGGCTGAGCCTTGTGGTAGTACTCAGATCACTCACTCAGAAGAGGACACAATACCATCTATCACTACTCGTTGCTGTCGGTCGGAAAGGTAGCATTTAAGAAGTTAATAAATTCTGCCTCTAAAGCCATAGTTGTTAAACTTAGTTAACAATATGTTGTGGTTAACAGAATCGAAGGCCTTCCTTATCTGTAAGAAAATTAAGACGGCTAGCTTGTTGTTTAGGGCCTGATTAACTTGTTCGGATAATACCAGAACCGCAGAAGACGTGGATCTGTGCGACCGGAAACAATGCTGGTTTCGGAAAAATATAGTAGGTTTGGAAGCGAATGATGTGATTTGTGCTGAGAGTATCTTTTCAAATATTGTGTTAATCACACATAACACGGACACCCGAGCACCCCCCCCCCCCAAAGCTTTCTTCACCCAACGTTGTTTGCGCTGCCTCTGGGATTGGAGGAATTGGAAGCTTTCTGCACTTCACGTGGTTTCGCAGTGCCTCCATGTTCGGCCCACCTTTGACAAAGCGACGATGTCGTGTGATGATGTCATAATGTGACGTGTGACGTCGAGGTGTCTTAATAATGACGTCACCAATTTTGCTTACCTATGACGTCATTAGGACGTCACAGGTTCACCTCATCACTTGTTGATTTTGTTTTCTTCACTCATGTCCAAGCTATCGACACCGACGGTCACTGTTCGTGTTTGATGAGGCATCTAAGGCTTTCACCTGAAAGGTTATTTCTCTCTCTCCAGTACGCACGAATAAGTGTCCTGGCTTGTAGCCTCACGTGCAGACGCCCTTTCTATAGAAGAAGACGAGGAAGAAGCTCGCAAAATGTAATGTATGTACGCCCAGTATTAGAATTCGGATGTGTTTTATATTCGGGTGCATCAGCTTATAAATTGCGTCCACTTGTACTGCTGGAAAGGGAGGCCCTAAGGTTATGCCTCGGACTCCCGAAATTCGTAGCCAATAATGTCCTGTACTTAGAGGCAAGATTGCCCTCTCTTTTGTGCAGATTTAGGATACTAACGGTACAAACTTTTCTAAAGATGTATGAATATCCTATAAAACTAAAAATTATTTTCATGTCTCACCCAGCGTTATTTTTTCAATCTTACTGTCCTCGGTTTCATACACCAGAGGTGAGTTACGTACAAGCATTTATTGGACCCTTAGATGTTAAACTGAGTGAAGTGCCTTCCATTGACAAGGAAAGGCACAACCTTAAAATCATTTTTGACAATATATATCCAAATCATGCCAAAAGTTTGCCTTACCAGATATTAAACGGCCTAATACAAAGGCATTTTGAGGGGATACATACGACAAATATCATAGCTACAGATGCCTCACAATCCGAAGAAAAATCTGGCATTGGTATTTTCTCTGAGACCTTCAACTGGTCATTTTCATTAAGACTTCCCGATTAGAGGTGTGCACGGGCTCCGGGTAGCCCGAAAGCCCGAGCCCGACCCGGCCCGCGGGCCGGGCTCGGGCGGGCCGACGTATTTTCACCTCTGGCCCGGGCCGGGCTCGGGCTACTTGTAGTTTTATCGGGCCGGGCTCGGGCCAGGCGCAAAGCCCGACTCAAGCCCGAAATATAGAGAATGAGCGGGAATTCTTTTCCAGCACGCATACAGCGCCTTTCCCAAGGTCAATCTAAATAGGTCGCGAAAGTCGGAACGAAAAGTGGTCGGAAACCTATTGCGACAAACATCAACACCCGCGTGACGATTAAAGCGCTACTAGGTGAGGGGGGGACAAATAATGAAAACAAAAAATTATAAACATTTATTTTCATTAGTTTTATTTTATTTGTGACGAATTAAATTAGTAGATTACTTTAATCAAACTTTAGTCTTGAGTATGTGGTTGAGTGGCCTATTTTTTTCGTTTATTTTCAGAAACAGCGGGCACATGCAGGCAGTCTGGTAACATGGGCCAACGGTTTTGCGCATTTTCAGATGCAAATGGCGGCGCTCGTTTTTGCTGGTTTTTGCGCAGTAGGTTTGTGCCTGTCGTCCGAAGATGATTTCCTCGCATAAGCGTTGTTTCCTAGTCGTGGTACTTGGCAGAAGGTAATATAGCCCATCGCAGCCATCGGGAATCGTTTCAGTGACTGTGTTTTGCCAGCGCACGGCCAGCGTGCTGTCGCCCTTCGGGACGATGAGTCCGCCACGCTACGCGAAGAAACGCTGCGCTGTCTACGGATGCAAGAGCAACACGTGTGCAAGGTTTGTGTGCACGTTGAATTCTTATGCTACTTCTGATTTCTGTGTTATATATTTTTGGGGTAATATCCTGTTCAACTGCAATATTTCGCCAATAAAATACACCTTATTTATCAAATCTGTCTTTTTCGTCTTCCCGTTATCTTGCAGGCTTCCATTATGGAGCCGTCATAGTGATAAGAAAAAGAACGTGCAGCTATAAAAAAAAGTAAGAAGCGGCGCCCTGTCAAAAAATTTCATAATTTCGCGCCCATCGCGTTAAAACGTGACGTCATTTCCGCTTCCGGTTGTGAAGTCATCTTTTTCTTTTTTTTTTAATTCTGTTTGTCCCCTCCTCACATAGATGGCGACTGTTTGCAACAACTAGCTAATGTCCCTGAAACTTCGTAAAGTAGCGACATACGTGCATAAAAGCGCGCCTCCTCTCTTTTCTCCCTCCTCTGCCCTTTCCGAGGCTGACGCCGCGTCGGCATTGGCCAACTGCCGTCACGTGGGGCAGCGCGCAGCGTTCGTTTGTTTACAGTCGCTCGCGACTGCCATCTTCGCTCTCGAAGTGCGGGCTCGCTGGTTCTCAGCGCATGTGTTCTATGGATACGCACCTTCCATTCCGCGTGCGTTGTGCTCTGAGATACCTTGCACACAAGACCGACGTCATGGTTGGTTGCCATGGGCTTCTGCTGCGCTTTCGGATGCCGAAACAAATCAAGCGAAGGCAAAAACCGTCCGGACAGGGCAACGAGTTGCGAAGGAAGACTTGGTTACACCGAATCGGAATATAGAACTTTCGGCCGACGTTTTCGACGCGACGATGCGAGGTAACTTGCTGTCCTCCTACTATAAGTACTCGTGGAGGTTCGCGCAAATCGCTGCGTGCTATAACGTCGTAGACACGTCTCAGACAATTGGGCAGTACGTCGTTATTCCTCACACGTTTTATTGCTGCTTCTGCGGGGTCTGTACTAAGTGCTTTTTTTTTCTCGAAAATGTGATTGCGAAACTTCAGAGATTCGGCGCAGTTCTTTTGAAGAAACAAAGTTGCCGTGTGAAAGCTCACATTAGGTGTGTTACTCTCTGTTTGTTTTTGTTGCGTGCACGGTTTTTTTGTTGTTTTTTTTTCCTGAAGCAAATAGCTTTCTCTGGCTCTTTGACGTCGACAGATCCGCCTGTGGACTTGCGATAGAAGGCAGGTAGGCAAAGCGTGCGTGTCCAATCGAGTCGCAGGGTGCATTCATCGTTTAGGAGCCTCACGTGCACGTGTTATTTAGCGCGCAGGTTTACGTGCCATTTCGTGTGGAGGTTTATATCTGCGAGTGGCTTTCCGCCGCGGTGGAGCAGAGGTTGCGGTGCTCGGCTGCTGACCCGAAGGTCGCGACTGACCGCGGCGGTCACATTTCGATGGAGGCGAATAGCTTGAAGCCAGTGTGCCGTGCGATGTCAGTGTTCGTTAAAGAAAATCAGATGGTCAAAATTTCCAGAGCCCTCCACTACGGCGTCTCTCATAATAATATCGTGGTATTGGGACGTAAAACCCCAGATGATATTGTTATCCGCGAGTGGAGCTCTCGCGAAGGAAACGTTTACGGTGGCAGGCTAGTTTATACGTTCGCTTGCGCGTTCATTGAGCAGCGAGTATAGTTCGTATGTCAAGTACGTCTACGAGGCACACTTGCGCACTATGGTTGGTGCGTCTAATCTCTTAACGAATCAACCAACGATGTCTAAATGTATCGACTTGAAATGATGTACGCTTTCTGGCGCATTCTTCTTTCAATGAAGCTCCGAGCTGCTGCTTGCACTGACAGTCATTTTCTGAATAAATAATAGTCGCCACTCTTAATACAGCCAACACCCATTGCCCATGTGTTTCTTGCACTCTAAAAACTGTCCGCACCCTTTGTGGAGTCTTCTTGCCCTTCACCAATAACCGTGATCTGGCTAGTTTGCGCTTCCTTTCCTATGAAGGATGCTTTTTAATAACACGCACGCCATTCGTGACCTGGAAGTACGGCGCGCCCGGTGATAATGCAAGGAAAGACACGCGAGATTGATGGTTATTGTTTCGGGACAGGAATACGCCCCACAGCACGCTCTTTTTGTGAGGTTGCTAAACAGTTAACAGGAAATAGCGAGCGCAGAGATTTGGTGAAAAAGAAAAAAAAAACAAGTGAGCCAGATGCTGGATATCGTTTTGTGGGAAAGAGGTGCCTCCAATACGCCGTTTTCTATTGCAGTGTACAGTGATAAATATAACAGGCACGTATAGCGGCGTTAACTATATTTACCCAACCGATACTTCGGAACGGCTACCTCTAGTGCGTACTGGCAGCCTCAGTGCGTCATTGGTATGCGCAGCGAATTCACCTCGCGAGGACGACGTGTACAATGTATAGGTTTCAGAAGGCTTCATTTAGAGCGGAATATTAACGTTCAACATCACACATGTCCTTTACAGACGTGTCCTAAGATCTCCTAAACAACATATAATTTAAAAAAAAGGATACAAAGAGCTAGACGGCTAGTGCGAATGCTTAAAGCGCGCCGCATGGCAAGCGCGCGCTCTCTTTACGAAGCGTCGTCTGCTACGCAGGAGCAAAGTAGGTGGCGTCATGCTCGAAAAGAGAGTGCGAAGGAGAGGAGAACGAGAAGGAACGCGATCGGAGGAGGAAAGTGTCGCTACTTTACGAAGTTTCAGGGACTTTACAACTAGCCACCGGCTTGATACGTGGGCCTCTACGGAAGTTACGCTACCAGTTTACATATACCTTGCCTTTTCCGCGACCGCCGTTTACCGCTTTTCCTTTCCATTCGCTACATTACACAAAAGGGGAGCAGGTAAAGCACTGCCTCTGTTTGCACTCTGACAATTAGAGAAGTAACACCACCTGAGCTAGTGACGGCGCCACGCGACTGTTCACGTTAGATTTAAGGCCAAATCCCATATGAGTGAAAATGCACGCGACAGCGACGAGCGACCCGACGTAGATCGCCTTCGTGCAAGCTGACGCTTGCATGGGCATGCCCCATACACGTGACGGCTTTGGCGAGCGAACTCCATTGTTGCTGGCATGAGGCCGTCTACTTGTATAGCAAAAGCGCCGCACTTCGTTGAAGCCGGAATCGTTGGACTCCTTGCTGTTTTTGGACGACAATTTGTAATCTGTGTAATAGAGACTGTTCGTCGTCTGTCGTATGAACATATTTTATATGCTCAATAAAGTGCCAAATTACCGGAAAACGATGTTTTGTTTTCGCAACGAACCTTCAAAAAGCCGGGCCGGGCCCGGGATTGTGTTTTCGTAAGTCGGGCCGGGCCGGGCGGGCACACAGCCCTTTGCTGTCGGGCTCGGGCGGGCCTTCGAAAAAGTCAGCGGGCCCGGGCCGGGCTCGGGCTCGGAAATACGGCCCGTGCACAGCTCTATTCCCGATTTCTTCTCAGTATTTTCGGCGGAATTTCTAGCGGTAATTATGGCTTTACGAAAGCTGACCCCATCAACCTCAAGAATTGCAATAATTACAGATTCATTATCTTTGTGTTCAGCACTCGCTGCAAATAGCGAATCTCAATTATCACGTACTTTTCATTTTCTTGTTCCCATCCACGTAACTTTAATTAGATTAATCTGGGTACCGGGACACAAAGGCATAAAAATGAATGAAATGGCGGACTCTGGCGAAAGCCGCTCTCAGTGGTCCCATATTCTCAATTATTCCCATAACAGCACTCATAATTCGTGACAGATTTAGAAGGCGTGCCATTATTCAAGACTCCGGCAAAACATTAATCACTCATCTAAACGAATATCGACACCTCTTGTTCCCTTGGCCTAGGAATTTCTGTTCAACAAAAAAAAGATGAAGTTATTTTTACTAAATTACGATGTCGCGTTCCAAAACTAAACTTTTATGTGCATAGATCTGGTCTGGCTCCCTCCACTCTTTGCTCGTTTTGTAACCAGGACGAAACAGTTGAACATTATTTCTTATCATGTAACCGTTTCAATTTACTAAGGAAAAACATTCTCAAAGCAGCGTTTAATCGAATTAGATTGGATTTCATTACTTCTAATATTCTATCCTTGGGAGCCTCCTCATTAGGTCATTGTCACCGGGACGTCTGTTCCGCTGTACAAAAATTCTTAATTGAATCAGGGCGGTTTTAATTCGGAATTTTAAATTAGCATTATGCATTTTTTCTAACTACTCTATAATTCATTAGTCATAGAAATCATATGTGGTCACTTCTACCTAAAATTAATCGTTTCTTGGCCAATCCCCCAGAGTGGGTGTGAGCCATGCATAAAGGAAATCATCATCATCATCATCACTTCGGATCTTTATGATCCGCCCGACTCTTGGCCGATCCCCCTGAGTGGGTAGGTGCCATCATCCAAGGAGCATCATCATCGTCATCATTTCGGACCTGCAGACGACCTGTCGCCGCATTCTGATCCGCAGAACACGGCACAGGGACAACCAATGGGTTCTCACGCAATGCAGCAGCAAATGGCCGCATCCCCTGCCTCCGACGGTGCCGATTCGACCACGGGACCCTCTCCATCCAAGAGGCACAAGAAACGGGACAACTCGGGTCCCAGGAATCTAGTGACGGACACGACGCGACAAGAAGGCGCACCGCAGTCTCCTCATCGCAGTCGACGTCACAAGAAGAAGAAACATCACCGGATCGCGTCCCTAGAGCCAGGTGAACTCGCACCCCCTCTAGACACTGGAGGAGGCGCAGCCGAAGCGGAGCAAGCGCTGCGCCGAGCCACCGGGGCAGAAGTGCGCCAAATCACGCCGGGTCACGACAACGTTCAAGCGCCAGTGGAAACCGGCGTTCTCGTTTCCCGCACCGGATCCATGGTGGACGCGACATCGGTGCTGTATGACCGAGAAAAGGCGAGTGCTGCACGCGTGCTCCTTTCGCGCTTAATCTTTCTTTAAGCAAAATAGATAACGCGGTGTCCGACTAGCCGTGTCCGGCCGCCCTCTTTTCGGTTTTCGGTATAGATGCACTGCTAAGAGGTATAGAAATATGGACAGATACAATCTGAAGCACCGTTCCAGTTCTGACGAATATGGCAAAGAAGGGACAGCTTCTCGTGAAAACAGCATCAAAGGCAAGAACGATCCGTTCTATGGTGCTGCGCAGAAGTGTTGTCCGCATGTATGGTGATGCGCAGAAGCTTTGTCCGCATGCGCACAAAACGTAGTCGTGCTCTCTCATGCACAATGCACACGGGTGCTCTGTAAGTCACTTTGCTAGTTTCTTAAAGTTGCACACTCGGAGTGCTCCTCTATAAGTCGCCTCGAGTCGTCAAGTCGCAGTGGCACGTTCCGAGCGCTTGGTCTCCAGGCCACCACGTAAACTGGTCTTCAATGTGGGACAAGGTGCACTATCCAGTGAACACTGAACCAACTGTCTCTATGAAGCACGCTCCCAGCCGAACTCTTCGGTCTCACTAAAGGGCTCAGCTTGTTGCTTGCGGCGCTACCTAAACGTCTGTCAGAAGGGTTCCTCTTCATGCACCCTGCTCGTTTCGTGAGTTTAGTACGCATATACACGGACGCACGTACCACACACGCGCTCCAGCAGGCAGCCAACTCGTCCTCTTATGCGGAACCGGATCATGTTGTTACGCGTAAGTCCTCGATCGCCCTCTGAAGCAGCCACCATGTATCCAGTATGTTTTTTGACGAATGGCTTACAGAAACGCTACTGATTCTTCCACAGGGGGCAGCAGGCCTTGAGCGTGTGGCCCTCGGCTGAATCCTAGGTTACAAACTGGGGCGCGTCCGCTCGTTGAAGTGTGGACGGGCCGCGGAACGATAGCCCGTCTGATGTCGGACGGTGCAGGCGACAAGCGTCCAGGGTTAGGCAATATATATGTTCAAAAAAGTATTTTGCGGCAGTTTTAAGTAACACGCTGAGCACGAAAGCCTCGAATCCTCCTCCAAAACGCGGCAAACCCATTCGTATTAGATCTGAGTGCGAATACCCGCGTTCACGAAGTTTGTGGTCGCATTCATTCTACGGCTTTGTGCGTCTTTCTTAGCCAAAGTCACCACCAACCATTAAGTGTTCGGCTACCCCGCCAAATGACGAGTTTTCTCCCAGGTACGAACCCAAGCCCGCCATTAGTCGGGGTAAGCCACTTGGTTAAGACACTCGTTTTAGTAGCTGTAGCTTTTCGTGACTGCTCGTTTCTTTAGCAGAAAGATAAAATAAAACATGGATGCGAATCGAATCGGTTTGTAGTTGTCAGCGTAGTTCAGACGAAACCGCTAAACATAGAAGGGCAAAATAATGAACAGGAGGTTTATCGTCGTAGACAGCCAGTTTTTCTTCCGGTTTTATTTTTATATATATTTTTTCTTTGCTTTATGTGAACTTCTTACGTAACGCTTGAAATCTGATATTCCTCATTGCGTTGTCGATGCACTGATTTTTATAGAGCCTTTGAATGGTGCGTCCACATCGTCTGGTGCTTTATTCGTATTCTTCCCTACGCTACATATTTACTAAACCAGCCGAAATGCCACGAAGCATTTTCGCTCCAACTGTGTACTTGCTTGGCAGGAAGGCGACGTGCTCCCGTCGGTGACTCCCCCTGGTGTCGCCCAGGAGAAGGAGGCTGTCGTAGACACACCGCGCGCCCCTGGCAAGGACAACGTAGTGGCCATCTTCGGTGGCAATGGCGCCTACCAGCGGCTGTCGTTGGGGTTCGTCATGATGGCCTACTTCAGCCTGTCCGTACACCTCTTCATCGACGCCGTCATTGGTGAGCGACAGCCACGGTATACCTACTGAACCGTCACCTGTCCATTTCAGAGTATTCGGGTTAGCACGGGGAGCAAGTACTTATCAAGGGGACGAGCTGCATGTCAGGTGCTGTCAAGACCCGTGATGGTGGTGTGATTACAGGTTAATTAAGATGGAGTCAAGATGGACGCTTGGGTTAGTTATGGTTATAGAGTACGACTGGGTACAGCAGCCAAAAAGTTGAAGCGATTCCACTCTGTGAAGGCGGATGGCCAGCAGAGCTGACGGGAGCACTTCCGCCTCTGGTCTCGTCAGCGTTCGTCATAAGCGCGCTGCTTCCTGGGCGTTTTCACAATAACCGGTCGACACATACTTGCCACGCATGACCGCGCCAACGCATCACCTAGACTTGAATGACGCGGCGAAAACAAGTACGAAAGTCGTACTGCTCAACTTACGTTTTCTGCACAGCCTCCGGGATCGGACCACCGGTGGCACCGCCTCCGGCATTGGCCCAGCTTTGACCGATCGACGATGTCAATTGATGTCATCGTGTGACAACAGGATGGCGTAGTCAAAACGTCACAATTTTCTGCGACGTCATGGTGACGTCATACGGTGACGTCATTACATGAAGTCATTGCTCACGTGGTTTTTTTTTCCTGTTTGAGTACGGAAGCCACAAATCAATCAAGTTTTTCATTTACAGCTGCGCCATAAAGGCGCAGACGTCGAATACAAACAGTACGTAACTAGGCTCGTAAACCACTTCGTTTAGGTGGACTTAGGCGAAACTTCAGAATCACCGAAAGCTGAGCTATTTGGTAGGGATTCGTCGTAGCAGATACTAAGGCCGGCAGACACATATAAAACAGACAGAAACAAACAGAGTCGTCGACTAACGTCGCGCGGTAGCTGAAAAGCAGGTAAACATTTATCTTCGCATGCTCAGGAATTCCAGCGTTACCCGATTATTACTTTCGAGAAATGACGATAGTTAGTGCGATGCTTGCCGTATTTTATTCGCATAATACCAACTGTGGCTAAGGTTGTCTAGTGCTCGTTAACTATTTTCTAAACGACGATTCAATACAATATAACGTGCGTACTGCTCTGCCACACTTCATTATTTATTTATTTATTTATTTATTTATTTATTTATTTATTTATTTATTTATTTATTTATTTATTAAGGCAAAAGCCTTAGATGCATAAATAAACGCGAAAATGACGGTAGGTGGCGTCGACTTGAACACGAGTGATGCAAAAAATCATCATCCCGTGATCAGTGACAACACTATCATGTCATCACAGAACGCCAAAATTTTTGACGTCATTGCGATGTCACCATATGACTGTGACGTCATCACATCACATCTTTGCTTGGTCAAAGGTGGGCCGATCACGGAGGCAAGGTAAAACGGGGTGAGGTGCTGAAAGCTTGCAATGCCTCCGATCCTGGAGGCAGGCGAAAACCGCGTCAGGTGCGTAAATACCTCGGAGAGGGACGGGGAAAGGATAAACACATCGACTGAGAAGAAAAAGGAGACGATGACTTTCGCCTTCGGGTCGTCTTAGGTGAATAAATAAGAAAAGCTGTCAGTTTTTATTTATTTATTTATTTATTTATTTATTTACATTATCTCAATTTCTCAAGGGATTTACAACATGAAGGTTCATATACAATCATAGAAGTTGCGAGTAACAAGTTCAATATGTGTAGAGTATGTAGCGGCCGTGACAGTACATGGCACCAAGAGTGCTGGTGCACTTTTTTTGCTTTAACGACCGAAATAAATACGTCATCTCAACATCAAAACATGGCTACATATTATGGGTATTTATCTATATTATGACATTTAAATGTAAAACAAAGCACTTCGCGCACTACGACGATTCTCTGTAAGAAAACTTCGCTGCAATTTTTTTGTCTGTGTCCAAAGAAGACCGTCGCTCGTTGCCCTGCACTCGCACATGATTGATGACACTCGGGACTTACAGAGCGCGAGGTGCACTTCACGTGCAAACCACTGAGCTGGGCAAACGTATCGATTCCCGAGGACGACGCCTGGAGCACCACACGAGGCTGGTCAAAGCGGGATGATGACGTCGCCTGTCGTCAACGGCAGCACCCGGAAAGTGGTGACGTCACTATTCCGTGCCCCGCGTGGCTCTACGAGAACGCCCGCCGCCACAACAACATTGTACCTGAGGTACGTATAAGAGAGATTGGGTGCCATATATGAAGGGAAGGCTCATGCTCCCGCATAAGGTTCGTTTCCCAGCGCCGCCGGGTACCAGCAGGTTCTTCTAAGGGGTACCCCGGCCTGGCTCTCAGTACTGTGGGTACCCATTTCCCCAGATGGTGGTCTGTCCTCTCCACCCTCTTCCTTCACTCCCCTTTCCCCTCCCCCCAAGTACAGTGCGCCGTGCTCCGCTATATGGGTGGCAGAAATAAGCGTCTTTCCCATCCTCAAAAGAAAGGTAAAAGTTATTTGCCCCTAACGTAGCTTTGCAGTGCATCCGAGATCGGAGGCATTGCAATCTTTCTGGACTTCACGTGGTTTTGCAGTGCCTCCGGGATCGGCCCACCTTTGACCAGGCGACTATGCCATGTGAAGATGTCGTCACATGACACCACGTTAATTGCCGTCACAGTGACGTCACACATTCTCGCGAATGGGGTGACGTTAACCACATGGCGTTAACATTTTATGGTTCGTGTTGACGCCGACGCCGCCGACGGTCACTTTTCGGCCTTGACGAGGCATCTAAGGTGTTCTCCTTAAGAAAAATTGGACAGTATATTACATCGTGTAATACTTGAAAGCGAAAGCCTGCTGCGCACTTGTTAATACATTAAAGTTATACAATCGGGGGCCAGACTTCTTGCAAGACATAGAGAGCCGTAGTGTGAACGGCATGCTGTAAATAAATTAGCGTTACTTTCTCAGTCTATTGCATTGCTCCCCCGCTACCCTTAAGCTTTGTGGACCTCAAGTGCTATTCCTCTACCTCCAGGATTGGCCCGCCTGTGTCCAAGTGATGATGCCACGTGATGGCGTCATCATGTGACGTTACGATGACTTCATAGTGACGGTACAAAGTCCTGCGATCGGTGACGCCATTATGACTTCATATTGTGACGTCACGTTATGTGGTCATCAGTAACGTAGGTCACGTTGGTTTTTATAATAATTGTAGGGGATTAACGTCCCAGAACCACGATGTGACTGAGAGACGTCGTAGTTGGGGCTCCGGAAATTTCTACGACCCGGGGCTTTTTTTAACGTGCACCTAAATCTCACGTAGGTTTTTGCACCACTTCATCCGCCTGCCATGTTTCTCTCAAGGGGCCGCTCAATGAGACATTAATATGATTTATTAAGCTAAAAGCGCCTTGTCTCGATCGCAGTGGGACATGGTGTGTTCGCGGCAGTGGCTGCGACCGTTCACACGGTTCGCCTTCCTCGCCGGCAGCCTGGTAGCCTGGGTGCTGCCTTTCCTGGTCGACAGGTACGCTATCACGCGTAGACATTTACAGCGTGCCATCATCGATTCTTCGCCTACGGTAGCCATTTTATTTGAACTTCGCTGGGTCCTACTGGACAAGAAATAATCGCAACGCCCCGAGTCATCTTCCCCACTTACAGCAACTGGTCAGAAAATACTATTAAGATCCCTCCCTACCTGCGATTCAGTTCGCTGTCGACATCCTCTTATGGAGTTCTTCTGATATCTCGTTACTGCTGGCAACGGGGTCTGACATGAAACTATGTTACTTGAATTTTTTACAATACACGCTCAAATATACGTACCGATAGGTGCCCGTACATTCAGAGGAGGGAGGCATTTCTGTGTAAGAAATGAAGATCACCCTAAAGTCAACAGAGTGAGCATAATTACTTGTTCACATTTCGAGACAAGGGGCGCCCGTTGACGTCGCAGCCTCTGTAAGTCCTCTTTCGAGGTTGCAAAACCCCACAACTAGGCAATCATAAGAGTGAGGGACATCTGTATCTAGTAGAATGGATATTATGTTAGACATTTCAGCACGAAAGGTAAGAAGCTTGCAAAAAACAGACCAGAGCAGTGAGTATGCCTTCCTTGTGCCATTGGTGAGTGAAACATGGTTTCAGTAGGATTTGTTGAAGGGCTGTTTGGTGCGGGCTACCTTGACGTAAAAAAAGCGCAAAGGATGGACACAAGAGAAGGAGCGCACAATATAGCGCTCGTGTAGCATGCTTCTTTTCTCGTGTCCAGTCTTCGCGCTACCGTTTTTTAAATCAAACATGACTGAGTTTTCACTATATACGGCATTAGACATGTGAGTTTGGGCTTGTAATAAGCATAAATATTTGTTCCTGCCCCAAGGATTGGCCTCTGAAATCTGCAATCTCATGTTCCCAGGACCGGCCGGCGTCCCATAATTCTGTTGGCAGTAGTAGCGGCGTCGATGTTCTCGTTCGCAATCTACTTCGTGAAGTCGGTGCTCCTGTTCATGATTTGCCGCTGCCTCCTGGGGCTCTTCCTGATTGTCCTCTACATCGCCAGCTTCGTTCTCAGTGAGCGGCTGAACTCTTACTCCTTCGTCTTCCATTGCAACGGTGTACAAAACCGAAGGTTAAGACCTAATTGTCCGACTATTCTCGTATCCTCGTCTTCATGTAAACGGGGCTGATACGCTAAAGAGACCGAATTGCCTAAATGGAAAGCTTTACCTCGCAGCTTCGATAACCGTCACTCCGATCACCCTTATTCCTATTACTCTGATGGGTTCACTCAGGCTGCACCATCAGTGCAGTGCTTTAACTTGAAAATCATTCCAGGTTGTTCACTGTTCCTGAATTGCAAAAACTTTGCGAGCAAATGTTGTCGCTGAAAATTCGGCGATTTAGCCACTCCAACGACGAGACGAACACCGCTAAACTGACTCAACACTGATGTCCCACTGCCTGTTTCAAAAGACGCGAAACATGCGGGCAAGTAGGCATACATCAGAAACAGAAACAACATATGCGAACAATGCTGTTCAAGAAATAGGAAATTCTGTATCATTGCCATATCTTTCTTTCATATATCAATATGTATAAATTTTATGTGTATATTTTTTTTACTTTCAAATTGTATTAGCATGCGGGACTAGGTGTCTGCAAGAATTGTGTGAATGTTGTTTTACGTACGCTAATTGTGTATATTTAAATAGTTATTGGATCTGTCCTATGTTTGATTTGGTAAATGTGTCGATATGATCACCATCGTAAAAACATTGCAACTCTCTGTACAGGTCCTTTGGCGCACTCAAGATGTCTGCGACATATTTTGCCTAAGGACCTCCGACTTGATGTCGGAAATAAACCTGATTTCACTTGAGATTCATCTCGAAGGCAAAATGCGAACGGACGGGCAAACGAACCTGTTTTTCTTTCGTCCCCCATCTGTTAGCGCTTAGTCGTAGGGATATTTAACGATCTACTGCCCGTCCTGCGAGTACTTTGTGCCTATTGCCCCGGCAAGTCGGTTAGAGCGATTACGTTCAAAGATATAGACCGACATTGACTGTACACAGTGCATGTGCTGCGTCATCGTGCAGTGTTCGAGGCAGTATCGCGCGAGTACCTGGCGCTGTTCGTCGTGATTTCACAGCTCGGTTTCGCCACCGGCCACATGTTCGTGGGTGTACTGAACAGGCCACAGCTCTCATGGCGATCCATACAGCTGAGTTACACCCTGCCCGTCAGCGCGTGCGCAGTCGCCTTCGTGTGAGTCGGTTACGCTGTATGTCAACAGATCTTGAGAAAGCAGTGTGATGCGCGCGTAATTCCTGCGCGCGCATGCAACAGATCAATTTTTTTTTTGTCTAGACAGTATGCCTCTTAAAAAAAATCCTTTGATGGATAGCCCTGTTCACTCTTTACAGAGAGATTTCTTAATCGCGTGAAAAATCAACTAAGAATTGTAATTTACGATTTCACTAATTAACCTGTGATTCACTTTAAGGCACATGTTTTAAATTGCCTTTTTGCCAACCCTGCCCACTTATCTTATATATTTGTGGTCAATTTAGAGTACACTGTACTGTGTAATTGATTGATTGATTGATTGATTGATTGATTGATTGATTGATTGATTGATTGATTGATTGATTGATTGATTGATTGATTGATTGATTGATTGATTGATTGATTGATAATTACACGACTGAACCTGGGCAGAATGTAATGAGGTTATATCTTATTACTGGCAGCAGCACCGAGTGACACACATTTGTTTCTCTTGCAAGCACTTCCGGTCGAACGCTTACTTCCGGTTTTCCAAATATTCAGAAAAAGTCTCGTAAAAATAAAACTCGCACGAAATCGATTGCTCTGGTTCAATTTAAGGGTTATATGGGATACCTATGATATCGGAGTACGAGTCTTCTTAAGATGAGGAGCAATTAACCGTCAGGATAATAATGAAAATCAATTGAATGAGTTCAATCAAAGAGCAGATGATTTTCTTGCGAGCATCTTGGATCTTTACGGCACCTGACGGAGAAGATCTCAACCGCTCGTTTCTTTCTACGTGGCCCCTGAGATCCGCTTCGGCAGCGCGATGAAACACGAACTCAAGCAATACGCCAGGCAACACGAACGCCAACGTGCGAGAGCCACTATCAGACACCTAAGACAGGGATTAGTATCGCCGCCGTTTTTTATTTCTTTCTTTTTGTAGAAGTCCTCAAAACTTGTGCATCATATACCCTTCCGAAGTAACCTTTCTTGTAGCTGCTTGGAACAATTTTAATTGAAACTGTAGTGTAGTAAGCAGCGCATTTAATAACGTACAGCCGTCCAAATCTTTAACTATCGGGCGCGAGCGCCGACATTTTTGTGCGTCAGCGCCGTACGACGGAGCCAAGTTGCAACAACAAGAGCTTGATTTGGGCGAGTTGGTTCATGCTGAATATCATGGGTACAACGCAACATCAGTAGGAAAAAAACGACACACACACAGCGCTCTTTCCTGTGTGTCGTTTCTTTCCTACTGATGTTGCGCTGTACCCACGATATTCACCAAGTTGCAAACAGGGCGAGTGTAAGCGCAAAAAACAAAATACATTTGCGTCGCCAGATAACAAATCAACGATCCACATTTGTCAGCTTATCTCATGCGCGGGGGCTTGTGACGCTGCGGATTTCATTTTCTCGGTTGCTTGCTGGTCGTCGGCATATCAGATACGAGCAAGACGCGCTGCCTGTTCGTCTGAAGTGAGTTAATGCAGGCTGACGTTCTCGCGAAGGAATAGCCAAGCAGACGATGGGCACAGCTGAGCGCGCTTCGTGCGCATACGCTTACTGTCGGCCTGTTTGCAGCTTGGCTCCGTCGTACGGCGCTCACGCACAAAAAAGCCGGCGCTCGCGCACGATAGTTAAAGATTTGGGCGCCTGCACATCGTCGCGTCGTAACCTGTACCCTTGGAAGCACATTATTATTAACTGCGCAACATTTATTATGTCATTTCGACACTGTATGATAGCCACCGCCGTACGCGCGCGAATCGTCTTTCTTTGGCTTTGGGCTGCCGATATATTTTACTGTCAGAAAGCACATATGACGTTGAGGCGTAAAGGGAATTTGACGCCAGTAACTTGCTGTCGCACTAGCGTTAGCGAAAGAAAACACTTGCAAGGTTGATTGCCGTTGTAATTGTGCTGCAGAATTGCACTCTAAACAGTGCACGGTTTTTACCGGGGCGATAAAATACCGTACTGTTCCGCCAACACCATCAAGACAACCTTAATTCATACATTAACAAGATATCGTGTGAGTAGATACATTCATTATTTGTAATCAACGAAAGAATACAGTGAAATAACGGAATATAAGACTATAAAAAGGCGCAGAAGAAACCGAACAGAAAACTTCGCGAAGCGGAAGATGTGGCATAAAAACCAATAAAAACACGACGAATGAACAAATCAGGCAATCTGTCGGCGATGTTGGTAGCTTGCTGAAGGACCCTAAAGTTCATCCAAAATTCGTGTTTAAGTATGCAGAGAGAAGGAAAACTTAAGGACAGCATTACAAAATGTTGGCAGCGCATAAAAAAAAAGTCACAGTTTCGCCGCAACGGCGAAGCAATGAATGCGATAGCAATAAACAGTAATGTAACGCGAAGAACGGAAAGCAGCTCGAAATTGCCAGCGCGTCGCTCCAGCCCATAGGACGCACGAAAAGAGCGCACACAGGACGAGCGCGAACTAATGCGTCACAGCTCGACACTTGAAGCGCACTGCTCAAACATAAAGCAGGACGCGCGAAATGAACGAACAGGTACACACAAGACGAGCGCCAACTAATTGTCACAGTTGTTACTTATTTCTGTTTGAACAGCGCGCTCGTTTCGCAAACGCGGCCGCTGCAGCGAGCGAAGCGAAGCACCCCACCGGCCGCCCCTTCTTTCCTCGAGATAAGCGCACGAAAGCAACCACGCCCTGTAGAGCGAAGAGCAACGGCGTTCGCAAGAGCGGGGCGACGATCTTTAAAGTGCGCCTTACGCGCGCACGTCGCGCCATCTATGTGGCCACTAAGAAAGCATGCTGAATTACATGGTGTATATAAATAGCTCGCCGTTAGCAGGCTGAAAGACGGTGCTGTCGTGGCCTAACGTCTAACGCGACGGGCTGCAAAGCGAGAGGTCGCCCGTTCGATTCCGCGCGTCGGAAAAAATTTCTGAAATATTTTTTCTTTATGGCTTTTCTATATATATACATGCTTATACATATACGGTGAATGACGGCGACGGGGACGGACATTTTCCAGCCGAGACTGTCCATATAATTGCTATCGCAATAAAAGTTAAAAATAGGGACGGAACAAACCAGAGCGCTCTTTGCCTTGGTTGTTCCGTCTCTTTTTTTAACTTGTTATGCATTGTTAACATTTCTTAATGGATTCATACAAACTTGTCCAAGCGTCAACTATTTCTAAGAACAGATATTGCGACTAACGAAAGAATGTTAAAGAGATCACTTCGCCTGGTGGGCCGAGAAGAAGTGTTGCGTGTAGCAGATTAAGTTTGCTCGCATTATTGCAGCGCTGTGACCGAATCTCCGCGATGGCTGATGGCACGCGGCCAGTTAGCGCGAGCTGAGGTGGTCATGATGAACTCCTCGAGGCTGAACGGCCTCAGCAAGCGGAAGGCCCAATTCCTCTGGCGGAGAGCGTGCAACGAAATTGAAAAGGTAGGTGAGGAAAAAAATCACACCATCTCCCGCTAAAGGGGACCTGAGGCGATGAGAAGCAGAGTTTCGGCATGTAGAGCCCGCGCTTCAGAAGGGGAGTAGAGAGGGGAGGGGAGAGAGGCAAAAGTGAGAGGGGAAGTGGAGAAGGGAAGGGGAGATGGGAGAGAGGGAAAGTGGAGAGGGGAGGGTGAAAGGGGATGGGAAATTGGAAGTGGAGAGGGGGATGAGAGACGGAGCGGAGAGGGAGAGGAGTTGTGTGGAGAGGGCTTGCGCATGCGCAGTAAGGGTGGTCACGCCGCACATCACCACCGGGACTGAACTCCGCTATAAGATGCTTCACATCTAAAAAAAAAGGGGGGGGGTACGCTTAAGCTTTATCCGCTAGAGGATACATTCGGTCTGTGATGCTTAGTACGACTATGTATATATAGCGGCGTTATATGCGCTGAACGAAATCTCGCTGCGTTCGAGCAGTGCAGCAGTAGCCATCTTTCCGACGCGCCGTATACAAAGATACGCTGCTGTCACAAAGTAGCATTTAAAAAGAACGCTAGACCTGCGCGGAAAGCGCAGCACAGTCACAGTGAAATTGAACATAGAGTTGTGAGCCTGCGCACGTCCACTGTTAATTCTTCCCTCTTTGCCCGTGTTTGTTAGCGCAGTTAAAAAGCCTTGTTTATATAGCCTCCATGCAAAGCGTGTATTTATTTATTTGTTTGCTTATTTTTTATTTATTAACATCAAAGTGTTATGCCGGGGTCCACCAAGAATTCAGTGACGTACTTCCGTCACGGAAATGACGTAGAAAGAATGCACACTACCAGATGGCAAAGAAGGAAAACTTCCGTCAACGGGAGTCGAGCCCACGACCTCTCGGCCGGTCCACGACACAAATGCCGGGCACGCTATCCACTGCGCCACGGTCTCTACGAACGCACCTTTTATATCTCACACTTTCCTCTCGCATTGCTCTTGGTCGGCGAGGTCATGTCGCCCTCTGGGAGTGGCAGTGGTAGTAGTGATTGAAAGGGTGAATTGACGCTTACTTCTGTGGCCCATAAGAGAGCACGGTGTAGCAAAGTAGCTTTGACAACCACTTTCCTGTATATCCGAGGATTACTTCGGACTAGCCACCGTCATTTGGCATATACTCAACGCAGTTGGTACATGAATTTACACGAACTATTTGAGCTTCTGCCCATTGCCAGCCTAAAACACGACGCACAGCCACGAAAGCTCTATCACAATGTGTTCATTGCAGGTCTAGTTCTGTCGACTAATGACTTCAGGTCATGGCCTACTAATTCACGTCCTCGATAACACAGTGGGCTGTTCGCTATTTACATTTTTTGCAGCGCAAAACACACATACACACAGCATTCTCAAGAGACGGCGCTTGTACGTTGCTCTTCTCGCTAATACGAACAGTTTCATTTCTAGCACATGACATGCTCTCTTTCATGTTCCAAAGGGTATTCGAAGGAATCGCTGAGTGCTGTTTGAACCATGGCAGCCATATGCAGGTCCTATGGGTGTTTCGTGCCACTTACGTTACCTCGCTGCTCTCTTGCTACACGTCCTTGCAGTCGCACGATCGCTGGACCACGGCCCTACGAATGCCTACGCGCGGCTTGCTGGTGTCCTCCACGAACATCCGCTTCCTCCTGGTCGTGATGGTCTGCAGGTGCGCCACCTATAAAATGCGGCTCGCGATTCCTTTCCTGCTATATGCGTTCAACGCGAGAAATGAAGACGCGTTCAAGCAACTGACGAGTGATAACCGCTATTCCGGGCGACAGTTAATTACGCATGTGAGTGCTTAAACAACATTTAACTTATTTACGGGAATTTAAAATTGTAAGCGCTGCTACTGCGAAGGAACTTGATACAGTAACAATATTTATTACGATAGCAAACATATGAACACTCCTGCCCATTTTTGCCTTCGCCGTCGCCATGAGGTTCCATATAAAGTTCAAGAGCGATAACACCGCTCCGCCGCGTGGTATGTTGTATGTGCGAGTGAGAGCGTGCAAGGGCAGCCGATGATCGCTGCTCCTGCAGATAAGAAACGCGGCCGTCTTCCATTGCGCGAATGGTCCATGGGGGGTCCCGGAGGGGGGTGGGGGGTGCATGGTTCCCGCAGGAATAGCGTACTATGAGCGGCAGGGGCACGGTCTCGCGAGTCCTATCTTGACAGGGATCAGCAGACGGCCCATGTCTTTGTAGGTACTGTGTTCTCACCCTCTCAGTCTACGCTGAAGCGGTAGACAGCACGAAGGTCGCTTCGCTTGCTGCAACGGCCACATTTTCTTACACCAGCATTTGTTAAACTGTGGCCAGGTCAGGAGTTGTCTTTTAGCAGTACTACGTATAACATTCCAATGTGTTGCTATCGCATTCATTGTTTCGCCCTTGCAGCGAAACTCATGAGTTTTTTCTGCTCCCTACGACTTTGCTAGAGTGAGGTTCTACTATGCCATTCCCACTGTCGCACATGTTCTGCACCTCTTTTCGATTTCCCGCGTGACACACGGCACAGTTACTACTAGATGAGCAAACTCGAGTGCTATCCTCGTGCTGACCATCCCTCGTCGCGACACTCCTACATTACCGTTTTCACCACCGTCGCAGGTTCTCGTGCACCCTGGTGTACCTGAGCGCAGTCACGCACTTCGTACAGCGCTCCATGCGCCCAGTGTTCGATGCGAAATACTTGGCCACCCTAGACATGGCTTGCGTGGTGGCAGGCGGCGCTTTCTTGGAGCGCTACGGTCGCATTCGCACCTCGGCCGTGTGCTTCTTCGTCGCGGGCGTCGCCTGGACGCTCACCGCGTTCGTGCAGAGCGGTTAGCTGCCGGAAAACTATTCTGGCTATATAGCAACACTGATTGTAGGCAGACCAGTCTGTACACAATGAGCCTGGTACGTATTGAGCGTGAGCTTATATAGCTCACGCGACCAGTTTTAGTTAGTATCTTTAAAGGCAGTATCTTTTCGGGCCTCTTCGACCACATTCTGCAGTATTACGAATATATCTGACCTAATTCAACTGCGGGCATTGGTTAGTACTTGCTAATATTGGCTCATCACTGTTAAATGAATTCTCATGTTGGCAACTTGTTATTTATTTATTTATTTATTTATTTATTTATTTATTTATTTATTTATTTATTTATTTATTTATTTATTTATTTATTGCGTTGGATAACTATTGGCAATGGTAGGTTAGTCTTCCTAGGTTATGGTTAACGGTTTTTTGTGACTTAATATAAGCAGGATGGCACGGGTTCGAATCCCGACAGCCTGAAGCGGCCGCTTTTCCGTGACTGCAAAACGCAAGAACCCCCTTATTCTTTCGACAACCCCGGGTGGTCAAAGTTAATCTGGTGTCTCCCACCACAGCGTGGCTCATGTCAAGTTTTTGCATGTCAAACCCTAGGGTATTTAACATCATCTTCTAACGTCAAAACTATAGCGAGTTTTGATTTTCTGCTCATGCGCGATGGTACGGCGGAGGAGGGCGGATATTTTCTGAAATATGTAGCACTCACGTTGTCTGTCCCCGTCTTTCTTTCTTTCCAATCCGCGTTGCTTTTAGCGCCAGTCTGACATTTTAAAGCTTTAAATCTTCTTTAAAACTGCGTGCTGGACGACCTCCTCCTATATTATAGAGATGAAAGAAAATCTGTGCGACCATCTGGTGTGCAGAGAAATATCTGTAACGAAAGCTTTCCGTTCTTAACCACCTTTGGCTGACCACTTCGCATTACAGTTGACTCACTTCTTGTTTATATTTATCTTCTTCCGGTTCTAATGCGTGAATTTCGTCACAGCATTTACCTTCATTTGAATTTATTTCTGTATATCTATTCTGTTATGATCACTATACCTCAAACCGCTGTTGCCAAACGCATACACCCTTTTCAATTTGTATGCTTATGATGCTAACGCATTAGAAAAGCAGAGACCCCTCTTGTGGACTGCGCAGAGGACGACCTGGAGTACTCGGTCCTGGTGTTTATCGGTTTATTGGCGCAAGCCGCAGTGCACTGCGTATTGCCCGTGGTGAACGTAGAGTTGTTTCCGCAGCTGGTGCTGACCTTCGCCTACTGCTGGGGCGAGGCATCCAGCCTGCTCGGAGCGCTTGGTTCCCCGTACATCATGTTGCTGGTGAGATTATGGAGAGTTTTAGAATATCGTTCGCAACCAAAACGTAAACGCAATAGCTAATTCCGGGTTTTATGCTTGTGAAAGCCACAATATATGATTATGAATCGCGCTGTAGTTGGATACTCCGAACTTATTTTGGCCACCCGGGTTTCTCAACGTGTACCTAAATGTACGCACGTGGTCGATCCTGCATTGCGTCCCCATGGAAATGCGGCCGCCGTGACGAATCGAGCTCGTTTCTTTGAGCTTAGCAGCGCGACACATTACGTGCTTAAGCTACCTAAGCGGGTCGAACGCAATTATTATATATTTTTTTCTTTTTTTTAGATTGAGGCAAGCTATGCTAAGGCACGTTATATCATGAGTTTAAGGTAGGTAATTTTGACGCATGCTAAAAAAAAGTGTGCCGACCCGCCGTGGTACCTGAGGCGCTACGCTGTTGCGCTGCTAAGCTCGATGAGATAGGTTGGATTCCCGGCCACGGTAGCTGCATTCCGCTTGGCGCGCTATAGCTGAAAAAAAATATATTCGTGTGCTTAGATTTATGTGCACGTTGAGGAACTACGAGTGGCCAAATTACTCTGGAGTCCCGACTTCTCCGTGCCTCAATCATGTCGTGGTTTCACGCACGTAAAATCACGGTATTTTTTTTAAATAGCGTTATCGAACATGGCTGCACACATTGATCCCGCATTAGCGTGAATTCTCGTGATTGTTATACCCTTTCGTGATCGTTGGTCGCCAAAACCTAAGTTAACTTTTGCTTTCTGTAAACAAACGCAACATTGCTTCTGACTGTATAGTGCTTGGAATCTTGGAATTTTCTATACATCCTTCGGTAGCACCGGCGTCCGTAAGCCAAACGAGACGCGCCCGCAAGAAACTAGAATTGTTGCTAATGGGGTCTCTTTTTTTCTTGTTTTATTGCGATAGCAATTATATGGACAGTCTCGGCTGGATTTTGCCGTCGCCGTCATGCACCGTATATGTATAAATATATACATACATATATATATATATATATATATATATATATATATATATATATATAAAAGCCCTAAAGGAAAATAATTCAGAAAAATGCTTCCGAAGCGCGGAATCGAACCAGGGACCTCTTGCTCCGCAGCGAGTGGTGCTAACCACTACGCCACGGAACGCAGTTCCTCCACGTAGCTAACGGCGAGCGTTATATACAGACCCTTTACCGCTGGACGGACTCAGAGATGGCCGGCGCTTATAAGCGTTTCTTCATTACCAGCGAGATGGCGCTAGGAGCGCGACGGGCGCATTTAAAAGTCGTCGGCCAACTCGCTTGCTTCTTGTTATATTTGCGCAGCGAGAACCTTGGCCTTCCGCTGTCTGCTCGCGCGGTTTTCTCGTGGTGAGGGCAAGAGGGATGTTTCAAGCTTTCACCGTGATGTCCGCGCTCATGTTACGGTGCGTACGAATGTCACTCGAGCTCAAGAGACGCCACTAAACGAATAAACAGAAGATGAGCGCGAACTATCAAGTGTCACAGCTCGACACTTGAAGCACGCTAGTTTCCTTCGCTGCTTCGGCCGTCTTTGCAACAGGAGCGCTGTTCAAACTGAGAGTATCCATTGGCGAGCCTCACTTCGTATAGCATTAGTTTCTCGCTATCGCATTCATTGCTTCGCCCTTGCGGCGAAACTGATTTTTGTTTTTGTTTTTTTGGATCGGACAAGTCTGGTACGAGGCAACAGGTGGCGCTGTTTATTCCTTTCGACCTCGTCTCTTGCGTACCTGTTTCCGTGCGTTAAAGTAAATGCTCTGAATGAATGCCTACCGTAACGTGCAGGAAAAGCACTTGTTTTTAACATACAGTCGTGAACAATATGAAAGAGAACACTGAAGTTACCTTCAAGTAACCATGGTGGCTAAGTGTAGTTACCAAGCACGAAAGTGTTCGTAACGCTAGATGTTCGAGCGGAAAGGTGTATAGCTGTTGTAGATCAATATGCCAAATTTTTATCCCCACATCACCAGTAATCGTGACTTAAAGGGACACAAGAGTGAAACAATAAATTAGCTTAGATTGATAGATTACACTCTTCAAACTCTAGTCTTGTTTATTTCACCACCGTAGGTTTATTAATAGATGAGAAAATCATTGTCAAAAATGTCACCTTTAAATTTCCCGCCAAAATCTCCGATATTGACGTCACGGACTCCAAAGTGCGTCTTCGCATTCTGACCACATTGGCTCAAAGAAATTTCCTGACAATTGGTATAAGTATATGGCTCCCTCGGAAGATGATGTACTTCATTTTTAATTATTAGAGACTGCGTAGGCCCTAACAGACGCCGTTAGAATCTATGACGTCACTGTGACTCATGCGGAAATTTCAAGGGGGCGTCGCTACCGGAATTTTCTTTTTGTGCGTTTTCTCTCTAACCAAGCCTATTCCCGCAGCAAGCGTGGTGTTTTTGGTATCCTGAAAGGGTAACTTACCAATACGAGAAAAATCGTTTTTCTCTTTAGTGTCCCTATAAACAAGAAATCAGTGTTCCCTTTCATATTGCTTATGAATGTTACGTAAAGTGACAAACGTTTTACTGAAGCTGCTTTGTGTCATCTAAATGTGTGCTGTACGCGACATGGATAACGCTTGTTTCGGAATACCACGATTGACTCACGTTCTCGATTTGCTGTCCTTGCAGGCTCGCGACAACTATCCTGTCATGCTGCTTCTGCTGTTCGCCATAGTGACGTTGATCAGCGGTGGCCTCGTGCTCACCGTGCCGGAGACGAGACGCGAGGCCCCTTTCGTGGCGCGCAGCGCTGCCCCGTCCCTGTTCGAGTACACACGCGACGATACCTTTCCATTTCATTTGACGACATTTCTGATAACAACACTTGTTGGGATTTTGCGCACCGACCCGCGATATGATTATTAGGCAGGCCTTGTTACAGGGACTCCGAATTAGTTTCGACCGCCTGGGGTTCTTTACCATGCACCTAAATCTAAGTGCACGGGTGTTCTTTCCATTTCGCCCTCATCTAAATGCGGCCGCCTCCAGCTTAGCAGCACGACACCTTACGTTTACGCACTAAGCTACTGCGCGGGTCAAGAGATTTTAACGCGACAGCGTTTAAAAGCTCGTTTCGAAGAAATTCCGGTATCGGCGGCGGTGGCGTCTTTGGTTATGAGCGAAAAATCAACGTCGTCCGGGAGCGAAAATTCGAATTAGATGCAAATGAAAATAGGAGCCGGATGGCGTCCGCACTTTGACTTTCCTTGCGGCATGGTTTACGTCTTCACTGAGAAGCGAATACAGGCTAGCGATTGGGAAGGCGGAACAAACACGGTCCGATTACGCCACCGCGTTTATGTTACTATCGCGATTACGCTGCGAGGTGCTACCTTCTGGGTTGTCGAACTTTTATTGTACCTTCTCCATCATTATTCTAGTCATGCTACTTGCTACTGGTATTACTAGTGTTGTTTTGTCCTGTGGTATTTTGTTGCTGTATTAGTGGTGCTGCGATTTCGCTCTGCTAGTGAAACTAGGTGTATTATACTTATTGGTGTAGAAGTTCGCGTTGTTAGCTTATTTTAATTTAATCTTTGTTTCCAATTATAACATCAATGCCTTGTCTTTTTTCGGACATACAAGTGAGGTTATATATTTTTTTTAATTAGTGTGTAGCGATATTCTACCACCTGTGTAATTAACTCGTTTATTTTTGCGTATAATGTTGTTTTTAAACGTATTATATCTTTCTTTTTAAACCTCTTTAAACCATGCCACGTCGCCATGTGCCTATGATACCCTGTGCCCCGTCAAGCTGTATCCTTGCACGTTTTATCCAAGGAGTCCAGGCAGGATAGTTTATGTTAAATAAAGAGGATTGAATTAAATTGACTTGAAATACTTTCTCTGGCCCGCAGTTTACACGCTTAGTTGTAACGATACTTGTCCGGTTTAGTTGTGAGACACAGCTTATACTTATATCCGGCGAGTTCGGTCCACTGCAACCTACTTAACATCTGAATGCAAAATAATAAGGGGACGCTAAAGCGTCGCAGTTAATAGTGGAATGCCATAGCATTTCGGGCCCCGTTCGCATAGCCTTCTCATTCGCTTGCCCTGCTTCGTATCTCGGTGGACAGCTCAACCGCGCCATGAGGAAAGAAACTTCGTGCGCGTGACCTTTGCCGTTGTAAGTTCTCCCATGGCAGTAACGCTTTTGCTTGGACCAGTTGTCGCATTCTAGAACACTTGCCACGGCAGCGCGATAAGATACGGACAAGGAAAGGTAGCACACAGGACGGCGGGCGCCCGTCTTGTCCACTGTGCAGAGGACGACCTGGAGTACTCGCTCCTGGTGTTTATCGGTTTATTAAGGCGAAAACCTTAGATACCTCATCAACCGCGGAAATTCACCGTCGGCGTCCCGCGGCGTCGGGAATAGCACGGGTGATGCAGAAAATCATCGTCACGTGATGACGTCGCCATATGACGCCATCATGACGTACATAGCGCTAAATTTTGTGACGTCATCATGACGTCACCAATTTTGGCGTTCCGTGACGTGACCCAACGTCACATGATGCCGTCATCGCATGACACTGTAGCTTGGTCAAAGGTGGGCCGATCACGGAGGCAGTACACAACCTGGTGAGGTGCCTCCGATCCTGAAGGCAGTGCAAAACCACGCTAGTTGCACAAAGTTTTCGGAAGGTGACGGGGCAGGATCAATACATCCAAAGTCACTGGAACGTTACAGTGACTTTAAATACATCCACGGAGAAGAAAAAGAGGATGGCTTGAGCCTTCGAGTCGTCTTAGGTGAATGCATGAGGGACCCTGTGAGTTTTTTCTTAGTTCATGTCTTATCGCGCTACCGTGGTAAGCATTCACCTAGAACGCCCATTGCAGGTACTCTTGCGAAGTACCCCTTAAGCCATTATTCACCATTTTGCGAACTGGCGAAGCCCTCAGTACCCGTCTGTAAGGCAGTGCGCGCACGTACGGGGCTCTACATTCTGATAATTATGCAGCTTATGATTGCAGTGATGCACCATTGCTGAGCCCTTGATAATTGGTGGGCAGCTTTAAACCCCGCACCCGTAGCGCAGTTCACATGGTGTGACGCCTCGTGCGATCATTCGCTTCCACCACGTAATATTACGTCAGTTAACGCGACTCCTCGTCTGACATAAATGAATACTGCATAGGGTATTTTTCCGAAGAAGTTTCAAGCGATGGCGTAGCTCTGTGGCAGAACACTTCAATGCCGTGCAGAATGCCTAGGTTCGATTCCGGCTCGATTCCTGGCTTTTTATTTGCATCCATTGCAATTTTCGCTCACGGACGACGCCACCGACGCCGACACTGACACCGTATCTTCTGCGACGCGGGCTCTTTAACCATATCACGTTAAAATGCGGTGGTTCTTTACCGCAGCACCCGCCCACATGAATCAACAACTGCCTTTCATTGTTAACATTTTTTTCCGCAGTACTCGGCCGAGGTGTTGAGGCCGCTCTCTAGCTTTAGTTGCAGTTATAGACATATCAAAAGTTACAGCATTTCCTGCTAAAGGGGACCATGAGGCGATGCGAAGCAGGAGCACTTGCACGATCGCGTTCCGTTGGCGTTCGTTGGGCATGCTACCGATCTCGCGTCGTGGAACGCGATGAGGAACGCTACGCGCGTCGTGTCTTCCCTCTAGCCTGGCCGTTAATTCTCCCAGGGCGAACGGGGAAGGCGGTCGAGAGGCGCGCGAGAGGGGGGCAGCGTAGGAGAGGAGAGAGAGGGGGAGGGGACGCGCATGCGCTGGCGCTCATCGCGGCGTGCGCAGGAGAGAATTTTGGCATGTCTAGCCCACGCGTTTCAGAGGACGAGTGGAGAGGGGGAGGGGAGTGGGAAAGGGGGTAGTGGAGAGGGTATGCGCATGCGCAGTAAAGGGTGGTCACGCCGCACACCACCACCACCACCGGTTTGAACTCCGCTATAAGGTCTTTCGCATCTAATATAAAAGTAGCACTCAGTGCCTCCTTTAGTTCAGTAAGTACTTCCGTAGTCTCTGTAGATTAGTAATGGCACACAATATTCGTCCTGTGCTCTCCTTGTTGCATCGAAGTCACCAAAACAGTGTGTAGAGCTGTGTTACTGCCATCTATCATTTGAGCCATGGACCGGAACGGACGACATTCGCTTCTCCAATTAAGTCACTCCAAGCCACGATTATATGTATATAGTGGTCTGTGACAAATTGATGTCAATGTTCTCAAGCGGTGATGGCCCAAATGTGACTGAACCACTTTCATGCGCTTTTGTGTGCATTTGACTTCATAGTCAGAGCGAATAATTGGAGTAATAGTTCTCGAGTGAACGATGTAAAGGGTAGAAGAAGATCTCTAATGTAATGCGTAGGCGTCTCACGTGGATAAACCCTGCAATGTAATCGATAACTAAAGTCAACTTCACTTTATCACTGTGTACGCTGGAGGGTAATTCTGAGCTGTAAACGTTCATCTTTGTGTTTTCCAAGATACCTTAAAAGTCAACAGCGATGTAAACAGTAGATACACAGTTACAACAGTGCAGGTTATAACGATGAAGATCAAAGCCAGCGCTGAAATTACTAAAAATGTGACTGCAAATGAAGAGAAAGTGAATAAAAAAGGTACAGCACACCTCAATAAGGCAGCATGGTCCTAATCTACTATGTTCATGTCATCATGACATTCACGATGATGTTAATTCATTAATATTGTTTATTATTTATACATCAGCACTATTTAAAAGTTGCTGACAAAGTGCCACCTTGAATACTGTATTCACCGCTGTAATTCTACCTGTAGTTAAAGATATTGCTAGGGCTCAAGTTGCCGCTGTATACGAGCTTCCTTAGCTTACATAATAGGGGTATTATTTTTTGACGGTTAAAAGTAATCGTAATATTTTTTTAAAGCTTGTGAATATTTGTTTGAAATAAAATGTTGCGAAATTCTTTGGATGATTTGAAAATGGTTACATTACAATTCTATGGTTGCTTTAAAAATGGTTGCCTTGCTATTCGAAAACTATTTTAACGGCATTCGATTCCTATTCGTATTTGAGTTGGTTTCATCACTGTTTGATTCCAAATGAATGAATGAATGTTTATTCCAGCAAAAATACAGGATATTGGCCTCGAGCGAAAAGCTACAATGGTAGCTTGAGAAGTGCACGAGGCCCAATGGGACAAAAAGAAAAAAAAATAGAGCAGAAGAAACATTTGGACATTAACAGGTGAACGTATACGTGTACTGCAAAGTGACAAAATCGAAAGGAACGAACATTTGCGGTAGAAAAGCAAGCAAATCAAAAAGCAAATTCGTATTCCATTCGGCTCTGATATTCACTATTCGCACACCGCTAGAAACCAGCTTACACTACTATCTTAGATAGGTGATTGACAAGCGCGCCGACGTTTTGCGGCCGAAGCTTGTATTTATTCATAGATGGTAACCGACTATAGTACATCTGCTGACGTCTGACGGCCTCTTGAATATCGTTGTAACCATCTTGCGCCTTGTCCACTAACGTTAAAGAACGTTCACCTCTCTCCGCAGTGTTCCAGTAGTATCTCGAATCAACTGCGTCAGCAACTTGGACGACAATATTCCCTGACTGTCCCCCATCCCGGCTTCCAACGGAAGACATAATCGAATTCGTTCTCTCTCGAGGAGAACGTCATCATCTAGTTGCCTCGTATCTTCGTGTGTGTAGCCTTTTAGCGTACGCTGCTGACTTGATTGTTTCATCAGCAGCTTTTTTTGTAATATATTATACTGTTCGCTAATCTATCATTTTGTTATGTCACGAATAATCATTTGCAAATCAAGAGAAATGTTTCTTTTTACTTTCTTGAGAGGGGAGGAAATGAGTAGCCAGATCAAAGCTGCTGCACTGAGGAGCTTTAATGGTGATTGCCTCCTTTCTGAACAGCGCTGTACAGCGTGCGTGGCTCAGAACAAGTTGAGCTACATTGGCACGGATTTATAGTAGGGAATGGCATAATCCCTTTGATACATTGAAATATAGTTAATTGGCTTGGTGTATGACACGCGCAAATCAAAAATAAACTTCTTGAGGATTCTGTGGACTGTCATTGACTCAATGTTTTTTTTTTGTGCTCGTGGTATAAAGGAAAATGCGAAGTAGAGTACGCAAAAAAAAAAAAATATACACACAACTGGCTTGGTTTATACACGTTGCCAGAGTAGAAAAAAAAAGAAACTCCATGCAGTTCTAGATATACAGGACTTTAAACACATTTAAGCATTCGCATCAGGGGGTATAACATCGCGACGTAACCTGCAATTCCGAATGTTACGTCATGTTCTTTTTCTTTTTTTTTTTGCTCACCAGAAGTTGATCCCTCGATGTACCGAAGGCTACGGTTGCAGCGAGCCACCATTCGCTTGACGTACGGGCTTCCATGAACATTTCGCTAATGGTATACACTGCCTTGCGCTTCGTTCGAGCCTTCAGATGTCGATAAAGTATAGGGTGAAGCGATCTAAGATATAAGGACGCTGTGAAGCAGAAGCTAGAACTTATCGGTACTGAACGATAGCGTGGTGTTCTAGTTCGAACAAGAGCTGAAAGACTGTGTCCTTGATGAAGTACTCAGCAGAATGAAAGTAAACAAATGCATTAAAGAGAAGTCTACTACTAAAGCAAGTAGTAGCCTCTCATCTTATAAGCCTCTCAGCGACGATAAGAGCGCTTGGTGCGGAAAACTGGCCTGCGCAAAAGAAACAAGTAGAAATCAAGTGTGAAGATGTAATAACAAAAGAAACCGAAGAACCTGCTAAACGCTCTCGCACTCATTCATCTTCGGGTAAATTGGAAAATTATTCAGTGTACAAAAATTAAGAGAGAATTTCCGATTAACCATATGATAGACTCCACAAAGAGAGAAAATGTGCCGCATGAAGGCGCTAATTTAGAATTAAAAGAAAACCACACCATCTCCGCTAAGGGGGACCATGAGGCGATGCGCAGCAGCGTTTCGGCATGTCGAGCTCGCGTTTCAGAGGGGAAGTGGAGAGGGTATGGAGGGGAAGGGGAGAGTGAGAAGTGGGAGAGGGGAAGTGGAAAGGGGAGAGGGGAAGTGAGAGAGGGGAGAAGGGGAGAGGGGGAAAGTGGGAGAGGAATTGTGTGGAGAGGGTTTGCGCATGCGCAGTAAGGCTGGTCGCGCTCGCACACCACCACCACCACCACCGGTTTGAACTCTGCCATAAGATGCTTCGCATCTAAAATTGGGGGATGCTTAAGCTTCGCCTTTAAGAGTTGGAACGTGTTAGCGATATCCGGCCCCATCCTCATCGCGCTCTGTTTCGCTTGTCATTATGTTCAGCCACCCAGTCACACACCACACACATACACACGACATACTTATAGTAAAGGTAAAGGGTTCCGCCCTCTTCAAAACCACTTTTATGACGACATTGTGCCAACTACGTGTGTGTAAGAGATTGCGCGTACCAATGTGTATGCCCTTTGTAATGGGTGGCATGCTTTAAACCAGCAGCTATTACGCGCGTGATATTTTTCGAAGTTGCGATGCACCAACTGCTTGTTCCTAAGGGAATACGCGCAGTAATGTGCGTGCCTTTTGTAATAGGTGGCCGGCTTTAAACCACCAACTCGTTATGAAATTCACATGGTGTGACGCCCGATGGCAATATACGCTTGTACCCCGTTTTACTGCGATATTACATCTCGAACTGTGACACCTGTACACAGGACGCGTTATGTTTGTGAAGCATCAAAGTTAATTTCAGTGCAATTCCAAGCAATGCAGTGGTTCTGTGACAGAACACCTGCTTGCTGCGAAGACAGCCTGGGTTCGATCCTTACTCGGCCTTAAAATTCTTCATTATTTATTTTATTTGCATCTTTCTTGATTTTTCGGTCACGGTCAAGATTATGATTTTTCGCTCACAACCAACGACCCCGACACCAGAATTTCTGCGGAACGAGCTCTTTAACGCTATCGCGTTAATATTAGGCACATTTAACCAGATAGATGGCAGTTATAAAACACAACCACAGAGCAATGTCGCAGGAACGGATGCAACAAAGATATATGTTGATGAGGATGCCAATCTGTTGTTGTTGCTATTGGCCCCAAGATATGGTTCATAACCACACTGGGGCATTTGGCCAAGTATTTTAGATGCGAAGTATTAGATGCGAAGTATCTTATGGCGGAGTTCAATCCGGTGGTGGTGGTGGTGTGCGGCGTGACCACCCTTACTGCGCAAGCGCATACCCTCTCCACTCCCCCTCACCATTCCTCCTATCCTCTTCCCCTTTCCCCTCTCAACTCTCCCTCTCCCCCTCTCCACTTCCCCTCTCCCATTCCCCTCTCCACTTCCCCTCTCCCATTCCCCTATCCACTTCCGCCCTCCCCTCCCCCTTTCCACTCTTCCTCTGAAACGCGGGCTAGACATGCCGAAAGACTCTCCTGCGCAACGCCGCGATCAGCACCAGCGCATGCGCGTCCCCTCCCCCTCTCTCTCCTCGCCTACGCTGCCCTCCTCTCGCACGCCTGTCGACCGCGTTCGCCGCTCGCCCTGTGAGAACTAACGGCCACGCTAGAGGGAAGATAAAACGCGCGTAGCGTTCCTCTTCGCGTTCCATGACGCGAGGTCGGTAGCATGCCCAACGAACGCCAACGGAACGCGATCGTGCAAGCGCTCCGGCTTCGCATCGCCTCATGGGCCCCTTTAGCGGGAAAGGGTGTAATTTTTTATATGAATTTCGAAATATGATTAGTAATAACTATTGATTAAAGATAAAAGAAAAGCAAACATATAAAAGAAAGTGCGCAATAATCGGATTTCGTAACCTTCAATTCACGGCGAAGTTGTGAACTTCTCGTTTGTCGGAAAATTTCGTGGCATAAACGCAATACACTAGGCCCCTGAACAAACAAGGGACGCTCACACTCCCGTGCTCCTCTGCTAGCAGATGCGTGCGCTCCTTGCGTTTTCAGCTCTGACGATGAGGAAGGGCATTCGGAGAGGTGGACAGACGAGCCGACGAACGCGTTCGCTGTAGGCTCGCGCACAACTGCAACGACACAACTAAATTTCGACCTCTGGGCAGCTTAGAGGCCCTTTACCAACTGAAGGCAAACGGCATATCTTTCTTTGCAATCAGGCATACAGCATAGAGCTCAGTATTCGTTTCAATAAAGAAAACCACAAAACAAGCATCAAAACCGCATGATGGATGATAAGGCACCCGTGAACAATGAAAACACCATCCCACGCGTCCCCTCTAAAGATTAGGTTGCAGATGCTATGCACTTTACACGAGGGCTTCGAATGACGTCAAAGGGCCCTTCCTTCTCCACACGTGTGTTTCTCGCTTTCATATATAAAAGAGAGACCCGTCTAGCGGCTCATTCAGTTCATTCTAAGACTGTCATGGGTAGACCACGGAAATTATAGACACCAGAAGAACAGAATCAATACAATGTTCGGCGAAACGAACGAATTCACCTTGCAGAAATTGACCGCGGAACCAATCACGGTCTACCACAGCGACCACAAAGGTCGTCACTACCATTACTCTACAGTATTAATAAAACGTATTGCCCCCCCCCCCCGCCCCCACACACACACTCCATCAGCATGTTTGCTGATTAGACTGGGGGTGGGTACATTCTCTATATAGCTTCGCTGGACATTCAAGTTCGACTAAAACGCGTTCTTGGGCTAGTTGGTGCATGGTCTGACAAAAATTTGGAGGCACAAAGGAACAAGGACAAGTCCTGTCCTGTCATTTCTTGTCCTTGTTCCTTTGTGCCTCCAAATTTTTGTCAGACATTCAAGTTCGCAGGGCGGCTTGGTCGGTTGGTTGGTCGGTCGGTCGGCCACAGCTGTGCGCTCGTATATAGTACTGCGGGCGCTCGCTCCCGTTGCGCTCTCCTTCGCAACGGCGCTATGGACGCTTGCGAATCTGAACATAAACGGAAACGCCGGCAAGCGAATCTCGAAGGTGCGAGGCTGCGCAATCGCGCGTTCACTGTGCTTCCGTCATTCTCTGTCTGGGCAACGGTGTGCGAAACGCTATGAACAACGTCAACGTCGGCGCTAGTTGCAGCGGCAGCGCCACCGCCGCGGAGCAGAGGAAGGCTCGGGAAGCCGAACGTAAACGCCAGCGTCGGTAAGCGGTAATTCAAACGCCTCGACTACCACGATCTCATAAGTAACATAAGAGAAACGGAAACTCGATGCGCCCCCAGCGATGCTTTCGCATCCCACCATGGTTGCCCGTAGGGGGAGATGATGTTCGTCTTTACATTTGACAGCGTCATATCCGTGACGGAAATACCTCAGTGCAACCGTGGTGGACCACGGCATAAAACACTGTCGTGTTAAAAAGTCCCAGTTCCCCGCATTGGTGAATCAGTGAATGCTATAGCACCAAGTCGCATTGTCATAAAATATAAGGCGACCATTTGGTTTTCCAGCATCCTACCCGGAGTAACTCAACAGACGCTGGCGTAGGGAAACGCGGCCGCTGCAGCGAGGGAAGCGACCTTCGTGTTCTCTATCACTTCACCGCAAACTCAGCACTGAGAATTGGACGTCGGGAACGGCCCCAGTAAGTCCCTCCCGATTTGCTGGATTGGCCGTCGAGGTGGCATGATAGGCTGCAGCAGCCCGGCTGGCCTAGTCGGCGATGTTTTACGTCACTGACAGTCTCGGCAGGTCTTTACGTAGCGAGAGACGTCGGCAGCAAGTCCATACCAAGGACGACATCTCTGGAGCACAGCTGTAGCACTACGAAATTGGCGAGATAAATCAAGTCGTTAATGCTGACTCTCGCTGTGCAGATTCCCGCCGGCGTTACTAGGTGTCCTCCAGCGATCCGAATTTCGGGGCCTTCCCACGCGCTTTCTTCAGCTTCGTGGCGAACGGTCCACTGATGAGAGAATAGTCGGCTCTGGTGTCGAAAAGAGATATGACGATGTGGCGGTCGATAAGAACGTCCAGGTGGCTAGTTCGTCGCCTTGAGTTGCGGTTAGGCCGTGGCGTCGGATCACGGCTACGTCGGTTTGTTCCGCTGCTTCCGAGTTGCGTCGTCAGGTCATCTTCGGGCCACAAAATTTCGACATCAGGGCCTCGTTCGGCTCGCGGCTTATTCTGTCGCGGCGTCGTCAGCGGTGGCGGAGGATCTTCGGTATTTCGTCGTACAGCAACCGTACCTCCATCGGTTGCTGACCTTAGTTTTCCGGATATGGGCTTGCGGAACGGCCCCGAGTAGGGCGTGTGTA